>NC_090251.1:21459947-21746828 GCF_037325665.1 Littorina saxatilis | reverse complement strand
AAATTCCACTCCTGCAAAAAACACGAGAGTATGTGGGAGTTTCAGCCCACGAACGCAGAAGAAGAAGACCTGTGAAAAGGGTATACTTTTTTTGTGCCAGTCGAAGGGTTGCCATTTCTAGAACGAGGCAGCTCATTTCCGGAAATGTGGCGCTTTATTGGAAATCAAATGAGGTTTCGGGAAATCCCGATTATTCCAACTCTGCCCCGGATTCTTACTTTGCGCCCAACAGAACTCAAAGTAGACAAGCGCGTCGCCTAGGCTAGTGATTATGACGTCGGCCCTCCGTGCAGAAGGATCGGGGTTCGAATCCCACTTGTGTCAACGAGTGTATACATGGGAGTCGCAGCCCACAAATGAGAAGAGGAACTGAACTTAAAGTGCTGCGGTGCAAATTCGTACTGTTATCACTAGTCTTACAGCTGAAAATCAATTATTTAAAGATTCCAGAACCCACCAAAAGAACAAACACAAGAAACCATACACAAATTGCTGAAAGAAAAAGTGCACCATGCACAGACAGAAGCATAGACACATGACACAGTGTTATATATTATAGGCTTTTATCCTAAATCTCCTCAGTGGTCAGTGTGCGATAAACATCACTGTCAGTGAGTGTTTGTATCTGGTGCATTCCCTGTGTACAAGAAAAACACGTACAGGAAGTTCACCTACAGGGAATGCACCCACTTTTGGTCAAAAGCATAATTCAGTTCAGTAATTTTTAGTGCAAGAAATTAAGAACTAATGTAAACATGCAATGAGCATGTCACAGCAGACAATGCAAATAACGCAGTTCTAGGCCAATCACCCTGGAGACAACTGCGCCTTTTGGACAATTATCCCCCATTCTTTTGGGTCTTTAACTGCTATAAATTTGGGGTATGCATATGCAAGATAAATATCTAAATGGTTGTATATCTCACACAGACAGGGACACACACAGTTCAAATATATGCGGTCTTTTTTTTATTGTTGACATTGCTACATCAATATGTGCACCTATGTTAATGCATGCCAGAGTGATGCAGTAATCCCCCTTTCACGACAGCCTTCTCTACATTGACAGAGTTGTCTCCCCCAGCCTTGAGCGTGAGCTATTAACAGAAACTCAATGTTTCTGGTACGTCAGTAGATAGCACACCCGTGAGATGTGGAGAGCTATTCGTGATAGGGCCTGACTGCTGTATACTCTTGCGTTGTCTTAACAGTTTTTATTGGGCTATTTATAAAGTCCATTAGTTTCGTGCACTTATTTACATATCTGATACAGCACATGCATACGCACATACACACAAACATACTCACATTTTATCATGGTAAATGATCTCTTAAAGTTATTTCTATCACGGTTCAAGAGTGCTTTAAGGGCAGGTGGGCCACTGCACTATGTTTATTTTTAATTTGAATGTTTTATTTTGTTTGAATGTTATTTTATGAAAGTAATGAATAAACAATGATAAATGATAGTCACTTTTTGTATTTTGGGTTGCTGGTTTTTGTTTTACGCAACAAAAACAGTCAAAAACAGACAAAACTGGAGTACAGGGGGAAAATAATATTTCAGCAGATATGATTGTCACACTTCTAATTATTGTAATATTTTATCTTTCTGGGTATGCTCTAAGGGATTACGAAGCAGATTTTGATTATTATATTTATATTTGGAGTTAGGGACACTTCTTTGTTACAACCGTCAAACTTTAGGGTAACCCCTGCAAACATTTTGTTTGAAATAACCTGGTTATGACTGTAATACAATGGCAACAAAATCCCTTCGCAATCCCCCAGAATGTGATATTCTGCACAAAGTGCACAAAAAGTTATTGCTCTAGCTAAATTACAGCCAGAGAAATCGCAACACCACAGATGCAACTGCCGCAAAAATGGCTGACATGAGAAAAACGACGTTGAAGATAAACTATTCAAATATTGTCTTTACTGACACATAAATATGACACTTTAGACAAAAACACAGACACACATGCATTTTAGGTATGTTATGAGACCATTATCTGCAACAAAATTAAAAAAAGGGTTTTGATCAATTTGTCCATTTAGCACTGGCCCACCTCCCCTTAAAAGGTCGATTAGCCTGCTACCAATGCAAATTAGAGCTCACTGACAGTAGTAATAATGCAAGAACCGCCGTGCCCCATGAGAAGCGCATCGTAGCAATCTCTCCCACTACGATGAGGTAAATAAACATTTTAAAGTCAAAATGTTTTTCCTTCTTTTAATCATAAACTTTGCAGACAAATACAGTAAACATTATATTCCTCTACATGAAATTGGTAAAACCCCAGTTTTGTGAACAAAAATCAAGAAAAGACTAAAATGTCATGTACACTCAGTTTCAACCTGACAAACACTGTACACACATTCAGTCATTTATGCAAATGAATGCAAAGCAATAACAGTAAAAATAACAACTCATAAATATAAAGTTTCAAAAGTAAACTTTGATTTAATTAATATACTTATCAACTCACATAGATAGCAATAACTTCGTTTGGTTGCTAAGACATTGAAGCACTCTTACATGGTAACATGGGGAGATAACTCTAAAACAAAAACCACATGCCATATAAGGCATGGTCCATAGTGGTTATCTCCCCTACCGGTGTACCGCGCATGCGCAGGATGTATACTGGTGACACTCATTCCGTCCTGAAACATATACCCCTTTATACAATTTGCGGGGCAGGCTGGGAGGAAATTCAATATGTGAGTTGGTAAGTATATTAATTAAATCAAAGTTTACTTTTGAAACTTTATATTAAATTACATATTCTTACCCAACTCACATAGATAGCAGATTGCTAATTTAGGTGGTGGGAAAATGTACTCACAGTGAGTTAACATCTTGCGAGTATCTGGCCTGCAGCTACCATAGCTGGCAGACCGAAAGTTCCATTCTGTCGGGCACTTGATACATCCCGCAGGTAGAAATTTAAAAAGACATCTTCTGATGTCCAGTAGGCTGCATTCAAGACTTCGTCATGTCTTCCAGACTTTAACACAGCCAAGGAGGAGGCCCATGCCCTGACTTCGTGAGTCCGAGCTGACCGTAGAGGAAGGACTGACTGCCCCCCCCCCCCCCCTTTTTCTTGCCACCACTTGTAAGCCTGTCTTACCAGAGTGGAAACCCATCTGGCCAAGGTAGACTTCATAATATCTTTTTCTCTCTTAGTATTAATGGAGATAAAAAGAAGTTTTTGTTTTGGTGACCTGATCGGGTTAGTGCGAGACAGGTAAGCTCTCAAGGCTCGCACAGGGCAATTAGCTACATCCGGATCTGACGGAGCCAGAATGTTGCTCAGCGGTTTTATCTGAACTATTGGAGATGGATTATTTGGCTTCTGTTTTTTTTGCTAAGAAATTAGAACAAAACCTGAGAACTACCGAACCATCTTTCTCGAACAAGATGTCTCGAGCTGAACCAGACAAAGCATGTATTTCGCTACCCCGTCTCGCGGAGGCCAGCATAGTAAGCATGACTGCTTTCCGAGTGAGATTATCAAGACAAGCTGTATGCAAAGGCTCAAAGGCTTGTGATCTTAAGTATTCCAAAACAAGAGGCAAATCCCAAGCCGGGACAGAAGATTTGGATTTAGCACATCGAAGGGACGCTCTCTTAATCACACTGGAGATAACACCCCCAAGTGAAATAGAGTGACCTAGCTGTTTCAGCGTAACTGAAATTGCTGATCGACGAACCTTCAGTTAAGCTGGAGAAAGACCCTAATCAGCAAGCCAGGATAAGTGGTTTGCCACCTGCATTGAACGGGGAGATGTAACATTCACTCCGTTAACTTGACACCACTTGGTCCATGCCAACCAATGCGAGGTGTAGACTGAAGAAGTTGAACCCCTATGCGATCCCTGGATCAAATCCAGCGTAGCGGCCGAAGCCCCTGAGCGTCTCAGTGATTCCCGCACAGTTGCCAACCGTGAAGGGAAAGCCACTGTGGGTTTTTGTGAGGGATGCCTGATCGAGGTTGAACTAGATCTCCTCTTCTGAGCTCGAGAGGAAACGGGGGCTTGCTTGCCAGCCGTAGGAGGTCCGGAAACCAAGGTTTGGCTTGGCCAGTTTGGAGCGATCAGTACTAGTGACGGTCTTTCGAGGTCCGCTTTTCTCAACACCCTTCCGAGGAGGGGAATTGGAGGAAACGCATAAGCGTGCAGACCGCTCCAAGATATCTCGAGAGCATTGATCCTCCATGCTTCGGGATCCGGGAATGGGGAGACAAAGATTGGCAGACGGCGAGAGTACCAAGTGGCGAATAAGTCTATCATCGGCTTCTCCACTTGAGCCCAGAGGCGGAGAAGTGCGTGATGCGCTACAGTCCATTCTGTGTGGACAATCTTGGTTGACCGACTCAGCGAGTCCGCCAAGACGTTCAGCTTCCCTGGAAGACACTTTGCTGATAGTATGATCTCGTGGTGGTGAAACCACATCAAAATCTCGCATGCCCGATGTGACAAAGCTGGGGAGCGAGATCCCCCCTGCTTGGTCAGGTAAGACACCACTGTGGTGTTGTCTGAGTGTATCAGCACATGTTCTCTCCTGATGAAGGGAAGGAATTCCATCAAAGCCAGAAAAACTGCTTCCAACTCTAGCATGTTTATATGCCATGTGGCTTGCACCTGTGTCCACAGACCGAAGGTCGTGTGGTCGTCCAGAGTGAGCCCCCCACCCCCTGAGCGAAGCGTCTGTGAATAGGAGCTTCGAAGGAGGGGAATGAACGATGGGAAAGCCTTGTGTAAGCCAAGCTGTGATCAACCATTGCCTGGTCGTGTCGGCAAACCAGTCGCGAAGTGAGACCAACATCTCCCAGTTCTGCGATTCTGGTTCCCATCTGGCGTTCAGGGCTTCTTGAAAGGGCCGTTTGTGCAGCCTGCCCAAATGTGTCAGAGAGGCCATGGATTCCATCTGACCTAAGATGGATGTCAGAGATCTGACTGAGGCCATGGAAAGATCCGCTGTGTCCCTGATCTGACCCTGGATCTTGTCTACCCTCCTTTGCGTGGGTTGAACCGTCCAATCCACTGTGTTGAAGACCATTCCCAGATATGTGAAGTTCTGGGAAGGTTTCAACTCCGACTTCTTGTCGTTGATTCTGAACCCTAGTTCCGCTGCCTCCTGCAGTACTAGCTGCGTGTGGCTGAGACACAGAGATTCGGCCTGATTTAAAATCAGCCAATCGTCCAAGTACATCCTGAGACGTATACCTTGACCCCTGATCAAAGCGCAAAACTGGCGCACTATCATAGTAAAGATCCAAGGAGCCAAAGATAGGCCGAAAGGCAGAGCTCTGAATTGGAAGATCCTGTTGCCCCAAACAAACCGAAGCCATTTCCTGTCTGTTTGGTGCATCAGAATGTGGAAGTACGCGTCCGATAGATCTATGGACGTCACCCAATCGGAAGGCCTGAGCGCCTCCCTCACTGAAGTGGGTGTCTCCATGGTAAACCTGATTTTCCTTAGGAATAGGTTTAACTGGGAGAGATCTAGTACTGGACGCCATCCTCCCGAGGCTTTTGGGACAACAAAAAGACGTCCGTAAAAGCCTGGGGAGGCATGATCTTGAACCTCTTCCACAGCTTGCTTCTGAATAAGAAATCAAATAACCAAAGGGAAGTAATCGCTCTTAATGCATACGACATGTGTAATAGAGTAAGCGAGAGTTGTACGGAACCTTTTCTCCTGGTACCTGAGAGAATAACAAGCATTGAAATGAACAAGCGACTTTCATCCTCAAAAAAGGATGATCACCGCAAGCTCATATGCTCATCATTCTCCAAGGCACTCCAACGAACACCTACGTACACAGTCATATACAAGAACCAGCTTTTATTCTCGACCGGACTTAGTCCTTAGATCAAGACTGGTTTTAAACAGAACAAACACACAAACACACACATTGTTACAGGGTCGCCTCGAAGTTCGACCTCGGCCTGAATAGCATCTCTGGCTTCTGTCCTGGCCGGAAATCGAAAAGGCGGAGGGGTTCTGGACAAAGGAGCTCTGTGAGTGCTCCAAAGGAGCCGGAACCCCGATCGGAGTACCCCCGCGATCCAGTGGTTGTTCGTTTTCCTCAACCAAGCTGGTAAGGCCCGAAAGAGGCCTCCCGTTACCGAAAGAGTGGGGGATGCAGGGGTGCTCGGACCGGGGGAGCATCATTGGGGGTTAGGCTTTCGACCTGACCCCCTCTTCCCGAAAGAAGGCGGTCTGGTCTTGGTGTAAGGACGAGAACGATTCTTTCCCCTTGAAGCCGAACCCGTCTTTGAATTCTGACCAGCGTTGGATGACCCCGAGAAAGACTGAGCAGGAGGTCCGCTGCGTTTGGTCTGATGCTTAGCGAAAGCCAACTCTGAAAGTTTGACAAATTGCAAGCCCTTGGATTGCTGTGACTGCTTCTGCAGTGCGTTCAGCGCATCCTGTCCGAGTAGGGAGCCCTCAAGAAAAGGGGAGACCCTAAGAGAGTCCTGAATGCTCTTATCCTCTAGACGAGAGCCCGTTAAAAGAGCTTCTCGTCGCCAGAAAATCATCTGTGCGTACAGCCTGAACCTTCTCTGAAAATGATTTGTCAGTGGAGGTAGGTTTGCCATCAATAGAAACGAAAAAGGATTCTTGAGTCTCCGGGTTGAGAACGCTAACTATATGGACGAATTCTCACTAAGAGAATATTTCTGAGAGCTACGAGTAGTTGTGGCCGTAGCCGCCTTAGCTTTAGTTTTGCCTGCTTTGCCTGAGTGAGACCCTGGAGAGCTAACCTGCTTGGCAGAACTCCGAGATTTCTCTTTATCTTTCTGCTTGTCAGCCATTTTGAATCAAAAAATGAACTAACAACAACAAGATGCAAAACGCTCAAATACGCTAAGAAAAGTCTTGCAATAAGAAAAAAAAAAGCTCTCACCAATTCCTGAAGAAAGGAAGAAAGATGAAACAACGTTACCGAGATTCGATGGTCTTCACACAAGTAAAGACCAATGGCTAAAGAAAAGCCAGAGCACTTCAAAACACGTCCAGCGCCGTGCGTTGAAGGAAAAGGAATGAGTGTCACCGGTATACATCCTGCGCATGCGCGGTACACTGGTAGGGGAGATAACCACTACGGACCATGCCTTGTATGGCATGTGGTTTTTGTTTTAGAGTTATCTCCCCATGTTACCATGTAAGAGTGCTTCAATGTCTTAGCAACTAAACAAAGTTATTGCTATCTATGTGAGTTGGGTAAGAATATGTAATTTAATTTCAATTGCAAATATTCCAGGGAAAAAATATATCCACGCAGTTTACACTGTAAGTACAAAAACACCAAACAAACACAACTGACATTGACCATAAAGACCAGAGTAGCTGAAGGCTGCAACAAGTTTCTACTCAAAGTACCACTTCTTCAGACCGCAAAAAAAAGAAATAAAGCAAGTCACTAAGGCGAAATTACTACATTTAGTCAAGCTGTCGAACTCACGAAATGAAACTGAATGCACAGCATTTTTTCACCAAGACAATACAGCTTCGTCAATCCCCGCGAGAAGGAAATCGCTCAGTTTCCACGTGCAAAATGCAGTGAAATTGACAAGCCAGAATAGCGCGGTAGCTTGTTTTGAATACAACATATCATATCTATATGTTTTTGGAATCAGGAAATGATAAAGATAAGATGAAATCATTTTTGGATTGATTTCTTACATTTTAATCATAGTACTAATTATCTATTTTCGTTAATTGTGATAACATTTTAATTTAAGAGTAAACAGGACATATGTATATATTTTTAGATTCAGAATTTAATGAAGAATACGATGCAATCAATTTGAAATCTGTTTGCGAAAATTTGATTTGAAAGACAACTTTAATGAGCAAACTCATTAATTAAGTTTTAAGCCTCCAAGCTGAAATACAATACCAAAGTCTGGGCTTCGTTGAAGATTACTTGACCAAAATTTCAACCAATTTGGTTCAAAAATGAGAGCGTGACAGTGCCGCCTCAACTTTCACAAAAAGCCTGATATGATGTCAGACATTTATTAAAATAAAATTGAAAAAAATGTCTGGGGATATCATACTCAAGAACTCTCCTGTAAACGTTCATGAAGATCGGTCTGGTAGTTTTCTCTGAATCGCTGTACACACACACACACACACACACACACACACACACACACACACACACATACATACACCACGACCCTCATCCAGATGTAAAAAAAAAAGAAGTGAAGAACTGGTGCACCAGAAGTGCTTGCAACCAGAAAGATTTTTAAATGCTGGTTTTAATTCAGAAAAAAATTCAACGATGCATCGAGCTTTTTACACATTAACTTAACTTGTGATGAATGCAGGTTGTACATAAGAGAAAGGCATCTCTTGGAAATATTTTGTGACCTGGTTCATTTTGTTTTTGAAAAATGTCCTAGGTTAGCTAAAGTTTACATTTTTTTGAACAAGAAAATAAATGGGACACCAGCTCAACTGAAATAATTTATTCGAAGCTGGGACCAGAGGCAATATTAACAGAAAAGTTGCATGACACCTTTCTGGGTGAAATGCTATTTACTTGCCCCACACACACAATATGACCCCCCCCCAGAACTTCCAACTGTAAAGCGCCAAACACAAAAAATATGGCTATATATCTGCATACGTGTACTACCATGCTAGCAAAGCATGCTCTGTTAAATTATCACCAAAGCTTGCAGGCAAACTTTGGCTAGCATCACCATTGTGCCATTTGAACCTAAATTCAAAATTAACAGAGCTTCCCGTTTGTCCAGTAGTCTCAACCAACACAATGTTTCCTTTATCTTGAGTAGTTTACCTCAAGAAAATGTGCTAGATTACACAAGAAAATTGCAGTACATTACATAGTATGTGGTTCCACTTTAAATGGTTCCTCAAGAAGCATGCAATTACCGTGATCTTGCGTGTAGTCTCAAACAGCCAAGGTAAGCATAGTACTGTAGTATGAAATACAGTACTAGGAGTTGGTAGTTACTATTGTGAATGACTTGCACTCAGTCCAGACTTCATTTTAGTTTTCAGTCAAACCACATTTTCTTAAAATTCAGTGTCTGCAGTTTATACAGCGTCACCAGAGATGATTCTGTGTCTATTTTCAAGAAACTTTGAGAGACGGGTGAAGTGGCTTGGTGCTTGCACGTCTTGATAATCCAAGGCGTAAACCAGAGGAAGGTGATTTTAAAGAAGCACTTGTGTTGCTGCTACTGCTGCTCTCACTGTGACCTGGTAAAAAATGAAAATGAAAAATATCAGATGCTGTACAATGGTGTCCAAAACAGCTAACAGCATTGATAATCTCCTGCTTGTTGGTCATTTCAATGGCAAGACCTTTTTTTTTTTTGATCACAAGCTATAAACCATGCACGGAAACTTAATATAGTCAATATGGTTGGTTGGTTGGTTTTTATGTCCCTTCAGCAGATGCTAGCTGCTATTCGAGACCGATGCAGTTATTTTCTTTTTCACTTCACGTGGCAAGATCTACGTATTAGACTATTTACATTCAGATCTATCACTGTAAAAGAAGGTTCTATAATTAATCACTATCACTTCTGGTACTTAAAATCTTGTAAAAAATCTTGATCTCTTTTAAAAAGTTAAAAATCGTGTCCAGGGGAACATCCCGGAATAAAACCTTCATCGTTTCCGCATTGTAGTGTTTGTCTCGAAATTCTTGAACGTCTACACATTTGGTGAGGACATGTTCTAATGTCCATGGTTCGTCGCATCCAAAACAATATGGTGGGTCTTCACCTTTCAGCAGATAAGAATGTGTGATGTGACTGTGCCCAATGTGTAAGCGACAGAGAACTGTCTCTTCTTTTCTGTTGAATATAGTCAATATGGCTGTAGTTTGTCAGTTATTTAAATCATCTGTTTTAAAGTCATTTCATCCACAGCTACCTGTGGTCTTTACTGATATCTGTTTTCCTGCGGCTACTGAACAGAGGCTGAACGGAGGCTATGCCACTGGATCTACCCTCAAATGTTACAGGTGTCTTTGTGACGTTTAAAACCAAAAAACAACAGGTGTCCTTTCTTGGGAGGCATTGTCTTATCACATTAACAACCCAACGATTTTGAACAGTTCAGTCCAACCTGTCTATAACAACCAGCCAAGGGACCAACCAAAAGTGGTCTTCATAGTCAGGTGCTTGCAATGTTAAATAAATACATTAATTAATAAAAATAAAAAACGCTGGCGCTGGACCCGAGTACTCTTCAGACTGGCTCGCTCCCCCAGTATGAAAGTTTTTGTCTTGTGCACGTGGATTTAAAAAAAAACAATTAAAAAAATTATTAGAGTAAAATAAAACATTAAAACGTTCATAATAAACAATAGTAAACAAGAATTTAAAAAAAAAAAATAAAAAAAAATAGACCGCCCATGCCGGGAATCGAACCCGGATCCCTTGGATTTAAAAAAAAATAATAAATAAATTATTTATTTATTTTACACAATTAAAAAAATTATTACAGTAAAATAAAACATTAAAACGTTCATAATAAACAATAGTAAACAAGAATTTATTATAAAAAAAAATAAATAAATAAAAAAAAAATAAAAATAGACAGCCCATGCCGGGAATCGAACCCGGATCACTTTAGCCATAGTCGGAAACGCTTTCCACCAAGCCACCAATTCTATCATTCGCCAGTGAACTCAAATGCCTATACTCCTCGTGCACAGTGGTACACGCACGCAAAGCACGCACGCACGCAAAGCCTGGTGTCGCTGTCGCTGGCGGATTAGCCGAACGGCTGTTCTATCCCACCGCGAATCGCGCCCGCCGTTAAGAGTCGTTTTTGTAGAATATTTCGCATTTAGGTCCCAGGTAACATTATGAAGTTTTAATACGATCAATCGGACATATTATCAAGTTAGTGTATCAACTTTTGAACGAACTGCGCCCAGTAGTTTCCCAGCAATAAGCTGTTAAGTCAAGACAGACACACACACAATTAAAGTCTGCTGGACCCTCCTACTGCGTACTCGGGGATAATAATTAAATTATATAGGAAAAAAATCTCATTGGGAATCCAGTGGAGTGGTTGTTGTGGGCAGGTGGTTGTTTTTAAGGGATGGTTCCCAGGGCAGGTTTCACTGTACAGTGAAACCCCCCTTTTAAGACCTTCATAAGTCTGAGAAAATCGATTAATATACTTACCCGAATCACATATATGCATTGACCTAGTCTGAGATGCTTATCGTCTGAAAAAATTGCTTGCCGTCAAATTAAGGGAAGCAACCCTTTTAGAAAAAACACTGACTCAGTGAGTTAGTCAGTTGGTTAGTCTACGTAGGTTGTCCCCCTTGCCGTAGGTGGCGCTATCGCCAACATCCCGCGTGATCACACGTGGACATATCATACGACTTTAAAATATACAGTCGAACTCGCTTAAGACGAATCACTGGGGATCGGAAAAAAAGTTCGTCTTAACCAAAATTCGTATTAAAGGTCCTCGTCTACATTTTCTCACAGAAATTGAGATTTGACCACTATAATGTTTAATCCATTCACTAACACTTTCAAAAAAACACCCCCCTCCGATCAGAAAGGACGGAGCAAGTGTAGCCGTTTGAAAATTCATTGATGTATTCCATTGTAGTAGGATATCCTTATTTGGAACATAATCGTAGTAGGATATCCTTATTTGGAACATAATGTAAACCGGAAGTTTTCAAAGTGCTTACCACCCAGAATTCCTAGCGGTGAGCAGCCGCTGCCTTGACGAAAGTTCTCTGG
The DNA here is from genome assembly GCF_037325665.1 of Littorina saxatilis. Taxonomy (NCBI): domain Eukaryota; kingdom Metazoa; phylum Mollusca; class Gastropoda; order Littorinimorpha; family Littorinidae; genus Littorina; species Littorina saxatilis. Next base: position 21,735,047 of record NC_090251.1, on the reverse strand, counting down.
TAAGTTCTTTTTATCAATTATGCAATACATTCTTGTCGTATAAGACTTTTAAGTGGCTGCAAACAAGGCTTCATAATGCACCAAAACAGTTTCAAGCAATGTGTTTGCTCTGTTCACGTACTGTGTTCGTCATTCGTAGAAATCAAATCTTAGCCGAGTTGACGCATTTCAGGGAACCTCTCAAAAGTCAGTTTTACGCTTACAGCATTGCACATTACGGTACTTTATGTTTGATGGCGGTTTACAAAGAGGCTCTGCTTAATGATTCGGTTCAGGAATTAAGGAGTCATCATAAAAATAAAGCAAAAGCATAGGTCTAACACTAACTCAATGTTTCGAGAGGCACAGTTCCGACACAGTGACACACGTACACTGACAATGAAATCTAAAACGCTTGCAATCGATCTAAATTTGTATTTCTGCACACACAAAATATTTCGACTGCAATTTAAGGATCGGAATCAAAAACAATTGTATTTTCCAACAAGAGTCCTTGATTTGTGTGCTTTCATTTTTAATGAGTTTACGTAGACTAGTCTAGTAACCGCAACACCGATGTCAGAATCGCCATATTGATTTTCCTGCAAGACTAACAACTAGTGACTACAGATCTAAATGAATCAGTTGAATCGGAGATCTAGATTCTCCGGTCGAATCTTAGAATGCAGCTGGTTTTTATTTTTGTATTTCTTATGTCTATGTGTGTGCCGTATGTGTGTAAAATGTGCGTGTTTGTTTGTATGTGTAAAATGTGCGTGCGTATGTCTGTGGATGTGTGTGTGTGTGTGCGTCTGTGTGTGTGCATGTGTGTGTGTACGTACGTGCGTGCGTGTGTGTGACATTCACGTAGTAGTACGAGTGATTGTGTGAATCGGAGTATCTGTACGTGTTTGTTTTCTTATACCCGATCATGTTTTAGACGATTCATGTATGCAGTTATAGTTCTTAAAAATGCCAAACGTGTAACTCATTATACATTTGCCCCTTATGGCATAAATAAACTAATACTGTACTGTATTGCATGGTAGGTATAAGCCACGTATTTTATTCACTTATGATTCATGTCCGTCAAGTATAACCGTTTGTCCATTTCTTAGACTGTGTCTTTTAACACTTTTGTTTTGTTGTTTCTTTTTTTTCTGTAAAAGCTGTCCATTTCGATACTCAGGTCGAACACAGTACGATCTCATGTCTCAACTCTGAGCTAAGCATCGTCTCCACCGGTCAGAAGAGGCAGGGCAAGCAGGTGCGGCAGTGTTACATTGTTTGTCAGCGCAATCGGGGACACAGAGAGTCCGCATGCGGACAGCTACTCAAGAAGCTGCCGCCAAGAGTTATCGGGAAGAAAGATCCAGTCTCTTAGTCTTACAGTGAGTTTGTGTAGTTACAAATGTAATGGTTTGAAGATTTCTTCTCTCTGTTATTGCTTGAGTGCTTATGTTAATCTCAGTTATTCAAGTATGGGCTGTATATTGTAAATGCGTGTGTGTGTGTGTGTGTGTGTGTGTGTGTTTGTGCATATGAGAGAGAGAGAGAGAGAGAGAGAGAGAGAGAGAGAGAGAGAGAGAGAGAGAGAGAGAGAGTGGTGACACTATACTTCCGTTTGCTGTTTAAAAGGATACTTACAAAATCGACAATCCCATCAATCAGTCGAGACACAATTTATTAACAAAAGAATTTTAATTATATACCAACTTATTTAATGCATACACTCTTACATATGTATACATCTGAATGCATAAAGCACACACACAAACATGTAGAAAGTAACCCCCCCCCCCCAAAAAAAAAAAAAAAAAAAAAAAAATGCTGATAACTCATGAATTACTTCTACAACTTACTTCAAATTTGGTGTACATTGGCCTGAGATATGGGATGATAATTCCAAAAAGTTTCATGAATGCCGTTCAAGTGCGCATGGCTTATAATTATATCTACATGCCACTTGTTTTATAATACTACATCTATTAAAACAGATAAAATGGATACAAATTTGAATGCATTACATTATTTCATGACAATAGGACTTTTAACTGTGTTGGTCAGAACATGATTAACGAGATGACCGCGGGGGAGCTGGTCCTGTCCATTGCTGAGCGGCTCCCATCCCCGGTTTTGGGCATGGCCTGCAACCTTAACAGAGGATCCTTCCCAGAGGAGCCTACTTCAAGTGCAGCCACATGTCCTTCCAGGTGTGTTTGTCACCACTACCAAGATAGGGGAAGGGAGGTTGATAACCACCCGTCAAAGACCTGTAATTACAAAAATAGTACAGTAGTCCCTTCCATTTCCGGCCCTTTCGTGGGCGTGAACCTACCCGGAGCGGCCAGCTTTCCCATGACTAATGAGTTTTCCTTCTATAATTGACTCTTAATGGCCGTTAACCTGTCTGACGCGGTCAACGGTCACTGATTTTTGCCCTAAGGTGCCCCTCTTACTCGACAGGAGCGGCCACTTAACGGCCACTTGTCACTTTCGCGGGCGAGCGCCTGTGGTGTGTGTGTGTGTGTGTTGTGTGCACAGACGGCACAGCACGAGCAGACGACATGAATACTTACGCATGCGCAAACTGTAAATACAGACATGCGCATACATGTACATTTACGGCAGTCACTTCCGGATCGATCACAGCTGATGTGAGTTTGAAACACTTGTTTATCTGACACTCAAATACATATATAATAATCCAAACAACACACATAGAAACATACGAAACAATAGCTTAGCCAGGACGATCGAGTTAAACACGCAAATAATTAAGATGTATAAACAAAAGCAAAACTAACAGAGACAATGAATCGGCGGCTCGTGGATGATCGCTTTCTTTTCTTCATGAAAACTTGATCGTGTTTTTTTGGGTTTTTTGGAGGAGGAGGGGGCCTGTAATGAACGGCCACCTGATATTTGCGGTCACCTTTGCAATGACTAATGGGTGACCGGATATGGCAGGTACTACTGTACTTAAAAATCTGAAACAGTTTCAAAAATGTTAGCACACTGCTGTTAATCGCCATACGTTATACATGACTCGACTATGATGTGCCGTAATTATGCATTTAAATTATGATGAAAAAACAACAACCTGAAAAGTGATGGGCGTGTCCGGATAGGGCGGATAATCGTTATATGAAATCTTTAGAAATGTGTCCTGTTTCAGTTATTAATCTTTAAATGTTATAACAACATCCTGGAAATTCAGTAGAAATGGCCCAGTCAGGCTGATTTTTTGGCAACTACAGGGTGACCTAAAAAAATGCAACCCTCAAAAATGCTAATAACTTCTACATCTGTTGACCGAATCACTTTATATTTGGGGGACATAAACTTCAGCCTATCCATGACCCTTCCACATCTTGGCAACTTTTTTTGAAATAGCACAAAAGTCTGACCATTTGATCTACAAAATTGCCCCTTTGTGAAAGTGTCACGGTAGCTGAAGTTTATGTCCCCCAAATATAATGTGATTCGGTCAACAGATGTAGAAGTTATTAGCATTTTTGAGGGTTGCATTTTTGGGGGGTCACCCTGTCACCCAGTCTTCTTCAAAATGGAAAAACAACACTGCTAGGCACAACAGCTGAACCAAATCAATTTGTGTGGGCAAAAAATGAGTTGTTCTTCAATTTGAGATAATAAAACAACAAACAGGGTCACTCTTGCTCACACAATCAAATCTGCATCCAAATCAGTATGTGTTGTTCACATGGACGCTATGGCAGGCTGAGCGGTGTAGGTGTCAATACTCTCAGCAGGCATAAAAGGCAGTTTTTGAAGCCATTTTAGCGGGTAATAAGACAAAGAATGGTACATTTGAGTAACTCGCAAACGCATTGCCTTCAAACTTTCGGAGATTTGTGTTAACACATGTCGTAAAGTACACACGAAATCTCAAGTCATGTGAGGTATTAGTTCTGCTGTTATGCGACATCCCAGAAAGAGTTTTAAAAATAAGGATCTACCCTGTCCGATTGAACAGAAAATTTTTTAGAATTAGCATGCATTTAGAAAAATGAAAGCTTCAATTTACCCTTAAATTTAATACAGTTTCACCAATGGCTGTTCAAAGTGCACTTGTTTAAACGCACACACACATTTTTGGAAAATGCTTTTTCAAGAGCCATTGATCAGTTAAGCGTGTCGGCAGTAAGCTTTGCTATGCGTAGGCCGACATTTGCGCTCAGCGCTCTGAATGAGTCAACTTTAAAAAACTACTTTCGCGTTGAAATCCTCATACCACCCATGTCTGATAAAATATGTACATGGAATTTGAGTATGTGGCGCATCTGTCATTGTTCTTGAAGATTTCAACAAATAAAATTTGTTCAATGATTCAGCAAAAACCTATCGTCAATTTAAGAACTGTTTCTGACATGACAAATAACAGCAGACCTAATGTCTCAAATTACTTGAAATTCCGAAAGTACTTTACAACATGTGTTAGCACAACATTCCGAAAGTTTGAAGGCAATGCGTTAGCGAGTTACTCAAATGTACCATTTTTTGTCTCATTACCCGCTAAAACGTCTTCAAACACTGCCTTTTATGCCTGCTGAGAGGATTGACACCTACACCGCTCAGCATGCCATAGCGTCCATGTTAGACAAGATATGTGAACAAAACTTACTGATTTGAATGCAAATTTGATTGTTTTGTCTAAGAACATGCTAAACATGTTTTGTTTTAGCAGTTCTGATTTGTTGTCAATTTTAACGCGGGAACCTTCATTTTGCGAATTTGATTTGGGGGTGTGTGTGTGTTGTAGGTTCCACTGTATCGACAATACGTCATGTAAACTCAATCTGTTTTCTGAATAAGTTAGGGGCATAAAAGGCCTTTCCAGTCATATAATTGGTTTTACGATAAACGGCCTCATCATAAAGATCTGCCCTCAAACGCACCTGTAAAGGTTTTTTTATGACGAGTAGTGTAGAACAATCACCATCTTACACATCTGATCGCAAGATTATGCATTCCCGAAAAATTCTGCTATGTCTCCGGCGCATCAGTATCTGTCCGAAGGGTTTAAAAACAAATAATTACAACACACACACACACACCCCTCCCAACCTTCACCACCACCCAAGAAAAAAAAAGAAGAAAAGAATAAATACATTGATAAATACAAGAATGAAAGAATTAATTTACTTTTTTTTCAATTGTTTTTTTATAACAAATCTATTGCTTCTAGGTCATCATTATCAGGCCGATGATTAAACCAAAGCTTAGTCACGGAAATGCATATATGGACTAAAAATGACGTGTTTTTTTCTTGCAGGACAATGGCTTGGACATGACTTCATCCTGAATCGGCAGAGCAGCGATGTATTCTTATATGGATGCCATGGACGTCTTCCACGTACCTAGCGGGCACACAGATGGTTCACAAATCTACCCACTTGTATATTGCATACCTACCCCCTCACTCTTAACCATTGCTCCTTCAGTTCTGTAGTAAAATATAACATAAAGCGATCATTTCTGAAAATATTGCAAGACATTAGCTTCTTTACTTCTGCAGCTGCATCAAAACACACACACACACACACACACACACACACACACACACACTTAATACCGATGCCACATTTCAAGTAATCGGGCTGCAGGTATATTTGTCTTCTAAAGTCCACAATCAGAATGGCAGGAGCTATTGGAAAAAACGTTTTCTTTTTTACATTTTAGTACGGTAATTACATTTTTGTCTTTGATCTTCAGGCTTCCATAACAGTTCTCTAAATGTATTGAGAATACGCCTGAAACGTTACATGAACCAAAACAACAACAATCGAAAAACAAACGCTGTGCATAGGGAACACAAATATCAATGATCTTTCTTTATTTGGTGTTTAACATCGTTTTCAACCACGAAGGTTATATCGCGACGGGATATCAATGATAATTTAGCAGGGAGTATCAGCCGGGACATTATTTATTATTCTGAATAGATCAACATTCATATATGCATCAAGTGTACTAATTGATCCTGCTAAATAGTTGTATTTGTTTGTGACTGATGCACTTTTTATTCACTTTGCACATGTATGTATCACGTAAGAAAAATCAAGGGAGGTAATTTTGCTCGGATTAGATGGTTCCCTCCCCTGATAACAAAAGCACACAAATTAATTTTTCCCTCCTTCTCGTATGTGTTATTCAAACGTTTTGATGGTTTTTGTTGAATATTGATGTGAAAGGTTCAGTCCTTCCCGAGTAAACTATTTGATTTACAGTCTCAGAACAGACCAGGCCTGAAAAGACCATCGCTAAACACATCAACTAATCAGCCTGGGTGCAGTTTGTGATTTTTTTTTTATTGACTGATTTGTGAACGAACACAAGCAGGAATCTGTGATGATAACACATCAAAATAAATTATCACTTTGCGCATGAAGCAGCCAGGTTGTCGAATCTAAGTCTTTGTTCATGTACAATCTTGTCTAAATCTGAGATGGTGAGCCAAAAGTTTTCATGGGAACGACTGTGCCTTTCTGTGTCTCTCAATTTTTACACCACTTGCTACTCATGATTGCATGACACTAAGAACAGACAAGATGTGGATATCGTGGTTTTAATGATACATTCGGACATACAAATGGTTACCGTTGTTTTCTTAGATACGTGTGATCTCTCTTTTTCCCCTGGTCCTTTCTTTTTGATGTTATTTAGCCTGAAGTTTGTTGCAACTATTGGTCCGCTTGCATTTGTTGTTATAGTAATTGTGGATATGCTATTTAATTTGTCTGTGTTGCCTAATTATGTTGTCACTGTCAGCTTGATGAATAAAGGCTATGAGAAAAAAAAATGTTACCCTTCACCATCAGCAAAATATGCAGCTAGCTGCATATACTAAATATTTCTGATACCTTGACCAAATACGATGTTTATTTTTGCGTGTTCTCGTTTTTTCAGAGCGAACACACACACACACACACACACACACACACACACACACACACACACACACACAGTCTCTCTCTCTCTCTCTCTCTCTCTCTCTCTCTCTCTCTCTCTCTCTCCCACCCACACACACACACGTACACGTATACACACACACAGTTTCAATGTTAAAAACTTGAAACACGTATCCCTGTAGCATCGATGAAGGTTGTATGCAGGAACATCATAAAAGCTTGCTTACAAACGGACTCGCTGTCTTCGAATAAAACAGCTTTCGAATAAAATAGCTCACCGTTGGATCTTTGCTCAAACTGCGGCTTTCTTGTCCACATTCCTGACGCACAGATCTGCAATGTGCAACGTTACTGTTGAATACACACAATTTATGTTGAAGTCACAGGGCACAGACAGACATATCCTCCCCCCCCCCCCTTTACACACACACGCGCGCGCGACTGCGTGAAGATGCACGTCACCTTATCATTTAATCACACAATGTAAAATACTAAAAACGTGGTGGTTAAAACTGAATAGTATCATGAATCTCTGAAGAGAATTTTTTTTTTCCAACAGTCGTTCGTGTAAGGCACACGCAGACGGAATGTAGCTGAAGCCATACCGTAAAAACTAAGAACAGATCTATAGATTCTAAAACAAATGTGACATTTTAGTTCTATTCATCTGGATGAGCTTGATCTGTCCGAAGTAGAATCGGCCACTGAAAATGCAACTCCCCTCCCCCCCCCCCCCCCCCCTCCCTTTCCCACGACACACACCACGACACGACACGAGCTGAGAAAAGGAAAACGTGTGGAGGAATACATAATGTAAAAACCAGATCTAAAAGTAAGCCCGGTTTACGATTTCAAACCTCCTTTGAGTATGAAATGTTCGGACGCGCCCTTTCAGCCTACAGTGAAATGGTAATGTACACGTACAAGCTTTGTTTCAGAACTGTGAAACGTAATAACTATGTTTGAAAATTGAATTCAAATATACAAGTAAAGTTAATGGAAGATCAAAGTAAAGGTTGGGTGTAATGTCAAAAGTATACTTACATTCCGTTTCAGCATGCTCTTCCACAGGAAAAACTCCCAGGGCTTTGTCCTGCTTGCGATTTTGCCAAAAGTACTTTGAACACACCCCCGACGTAACTTTCAATGAGCATCATAGTGTTTTTGCCACTTGCCGGTTGATTTTGGCGCCTACTTCCAACTTCGCTGCATCTCAGGGTTGTTTCTGGTCCCCCAAATGTACACATTCAGACCTATGCCGCCCTGATCGATCACAATTTTGCTTTTTACGTAACTGGCGCAAGATGGCAGACATCTTTGGACCGTAAATTACTCTTTGCGCATGCGCCGCTAATAATTTGATTGGTCGATATTTTTAGGTAAAGCACATGGTCTCAGAAAACAGAAAAGTAAACATTGGAAGCGTGAGTCACGCTCCCAAAAAATAAAAACTTTGTTCACATATAAAAAAAATTCTGTAACTTTTTGCCCCATGGTTCATTCATCATCTGAAATAACTTTTTAGCGAAATCTAACCATAAAATTATTGGAAAAAAGTCAAAATGTAGACGACCACCTTTAAGAAAATTGATCGATTTTTTATTTATTTTTTTTTTTTTTAAGTCTTGTACATTTTATGGTGTTTCAATTTGTTTCTTTCGCAACTTTCATGCTGCTTCACGTTTAGACAATAAAGTGACATATTCAGGTACATGTTCATGTGTGTCTCATGTTGAGTGATGATTGTTGAGTTTGAGTGAGAGTGAGCACACAGATGTTTCATCCAGTTGTTACGTTTTTGGTCACACACACACGCACACACTGACACTGTCCACATTCGCGGTGTTCCTATCATTTGTCCGGAATCACTTACCTTGGCGACGGGTAGCAAACCTTGGCCAATTTAGTTTTTTGTTTTTTTGTTGCAACATGATGTTCAAATCCAAATCGAAAGCACTGACTGACTGATAAACTATCGCGAACCGGCGAACGCAAACGTTGAGAGTGTGGTTTCCCTTGTCCAAGGGAAACCACTCTGGCATCTATATTTTTTGGCAATGGCTTCCGTTCGATGTTTCATTTTTGGTATTCGCGAAGGAAATAAACGTCAGTCAGTCATTCATGTTCAGTGTCTGAGCTATCAATCACTTTGATTCTAAATTTGAAATTGTTTTGTGAGTACAGTGTAATCAGTTTAACTTTATTCAGTGATCGGTTGAGCAATGGTTCAAGCAGTCGACGCAAGGGAAGACTTTGACACACGTGTATTCAAACTTCTCAAATTCCCATGATATGTCGATCTCGAGACGAGTTTAAAGATTTCGTCATAAGCGTGAGTAAATTACAGACATTATGCATGCTTGGGAATCCAAAAAGTGCTCGTTATAAGCGTAAATTCGTTATAAAGAATTCGTTTTAAGCATTTTTTTTAAGCATGAAGAAAGAGGTATTCAGTTGGGAACTTAAAACTAATTCGTTATAAGTCAAAATTCGTAACTAGCGTGTTCGTTTTAAGTGGGTTCGACTGTACATAGAAACTATAGTGCGGGGATGGTAGGGAGGGAATTACCTATGTGATTCGGGTAAATATATTAATCAAATGAAAATTTATTATTAAAATTTTCGATTAAATTACATATTCTTACTCCGAATCACATATTTGCAGATAGCAAAAACCTGGTGGAGGGAACCTATAGCATACCTTAGGCCCCTAGTTTAAGCTCTGGCTAGAACCTGTCCCGCTGCTACCAGGGCAGGAAGAGAACGGGACCCATCTTGGCACATGCCGGCGACGTCTCGCAAACAAGAAGAGCAAACGCTCGATCGAGTCACTTTCGCAGTTCTGAATATTATATGAGGCATCAGATGGACAGGAAGAAATTGCTATTCACAACACAATGAGTCACGTTCACATAAAATTTGAGCCCGGTCACTTTTATAGTTTCCGAGAAAAGCCCAACGTTAAGTTGTGTGTTGCCGAACAGAAAAGGCTAGTTATCTCCCTTGTTTTTCTGATAACGTTCGTAAAAGGCTACAGATGTAAATACTTTGATGTAAAGAATAATCCTACAAAGTTTCAATCACATCCGATGAACTTTGTCAAAGATATAAAATGTCTAATTTTTCCTTTGACGCTGACCTGTGACCTTGAAAAAGGTCAAAGGTCAACGAAACCATCGTTAAAGTGTAGAGGTCATTGGAGGTCACGACTAAACAAAATATGAGCCCGATCGCTTTGATAGTTTCCGAGAAAAGTCCAACGTTAAGGTGGTGTCTACGGACGGCCGGCCAGATGGCCGGCCGGACGGCCGGCCGGCCGGCCGGACAGACTAACACTGACCGATTACATAGAGTCACTTTTTCTCAAGTGACTCAATAAAAGACTAAAGTTGATGAAAACATCACTAGACTTCCAATAGGCAGTGTGAAGCACTTCCTCCAATCTTCGGGAGCAAAGAACAGCTAAGGAGGAAGCCCAAGCTCTAGACTCGTGCACCCGAGCCTTGGTCAGAGGGAGAACAGAGTCGTCCCCCCCCCCCCTTTTATCTCGGTGAGAGACCACTCATATGCCTGCCTGATGAGCGAAGAGATCCACCGAGTCAGAGTAAGTTTGGAAATATCTTTTCCTCTTTTGGTGTTCACTGAAATGAACAGTACTTTTGATTCTTAGCTTTAATGGGCTGTGTACGCCGAAGGTAAAGGTCAAGAGCTCTATCAGGGTCATCTGCTGCTAGGATCTGGCTAAGCGGTCTGATAGACAGGACCGGTGAAGGCTGATCTGGGGCCAGTTTCATAAGCCAGAAACACAGTCAACCAACTGCAGTTGTCCGAGAGAACCACAGTAATCCGACGTTATCGGGTTTCACGAACAAAATTTCTGTCGGCCGACTGCGGGTCGTCTCACCGGAAGTCGGCCAAACACGGTGATGCTCTCCCCCCCACACTGTGTTCGGCTTACTGCGGTAGGTAAACCGAAAATAAATGTAATTATCCGCAGTCAATGGCAGAATGCTCACACTTTTTTGGATTGTGAGCCAAACCTTGTGATTGTTCTTCGAAATGTATCTATCATGACGCAGTAATCCAGGAGACAAGTCAGGGTTATGTATTGAAGACGTCACATTATGGCGTAAGAGGGTTAGACGTCACGCAAAGGAATTACTGAAAGTCTCGGTCATTGTTTTTTTGAGCGAGCCAAGACAAGTTTTTTCTGAGAAATCGGCCATTTCCACGTGCGAATGAGCAAACGGAAGTGGTAATGTTGCTAAATTTAGCCCTCGACTTGGCCATTCGAATTACTGTACAGTCGGTCGACTGCGGTTGTCCGCGGGTGACGGTGATTCGCTCATGAAACGCGCTTTTCGGTGACCCAGCGATCAACCAGTCGATTGACTGGGCAGTCGATCGACTGTCAGTCGGTTCACTGCTATCTTATGAAACTGGCCCCTGGCATCTGCCTCATGAGTGATATCTTCCGGGCGACCGGAAATAGCATGAACCTCGCTGCCTCTACGTGCAGTAGCAAGCAACAGAGAAGGAGCGCTTTTCTAGTCAAATTGGTCAGACTTGCTGTTTGCAACGGCCCAAAGTCGGGAGAACGCAAACATTCAAGGACCAAGAACAGGTCCCATTAAGGGACTGGAGTGCGAAAAATGGTATTGTTATCATTATCAGAAAGATGAACAAGTGTCTCCGCCGGCTTCTATTCTTTGCTAAAGAAGAACCTTTGCTAGGAGTGCTCATGACCTTGAGCCTCGACCGGTCGCCCTTATCAGTGTCAGCCATTGCTGAATGAAAAAAGTCAACACGTGCTGCAAAGTAATATTAATACCAGCAGGAACCTAAAATGTGGTCGAAAACCAAAGTCAAAATCAACATCAAAACCAAACAAGAAAGATCTCACCCAACAAGTGAAATAGGAAGACGGCAGGTGACCGGTAAACCTCAAGCTCAAAGGCAAAAGGCAAAAAATCACCGGAGCGAAAAATCCGACGACCTGATCCGCACAGCTGAAAAAGTCATATGCTATGTCCACGTGTGATCACGCGGGATGTTGGCGATAGCGCCACCTACGGCAAGGGGGACAACCTACGTAGACTAACCAACTGACTAACTCACTGAGTCAGTGTTTTTCTAAAAGGGTTGCTTCCCTTAATTTGACGGCAAGCGATTTTTTCAGACAATAAGCATCTTAGACTAGGTCAATGCATATATGTGATTCGGAGTAAGAATATGTAATTTAATCAGGTCTTAAAATGGAGGTAAACTTTCAGAACTTATGAACAAAAAATCTGAGAAAAGCAAACTCTTAACAAGGAAGAAGTCTTAAATTAGGGGTTCTTAAAAGGGAGGTTCCACTGTAACACAACACACACACACACACACACACACACACACACACACACACACACACACACACACACACACACACACAAATGTGAGACAGACACCAAGAATTAAGTTGTACCAGGCGCAGTCCATGCAGGTGCTTTGTAAGAAGGTGTGGACGCTCTGCTGCCTGCTGGACTGGGAGTGGTGGCTGCACACATTCTGACACAGGCAGGAGACACAGGGCTTTTCACCGTTGATGCTGGTGTGCTTGCAGCTGCAGGAGTTCGTGTCATCACAGGGGCTGGCACAGAACAAGGCTTTTTTGGTGCTGTAAAATTTAAAAGAAAGGGTACGTATGATATGGATGATCAACAGACATAAAATCAATGTAAATAGAAGAAAATCATTTAGTCTTTTAAGGGTTTGGTTGGATATTTTTTTGTGGTAACATCTATATATCTCTGTGTGTGTGTGTGTGTGTATGTGTGTGTGTGTGTGTGTGTGTGTGTGTGTGTGTGTGTGTGTGTGTGTGTGTGTGTGTGTGTGTGTCCGTCCGCGATGCACGGCCAAAGTTCTCGATGGATCTCTTTCAAATTTGATGGCCATATTCAGGTACACCCCGGACACAACCTGGTCGATGAGATATTTCAACACGTGCTCTCAGCGCGCAGCGCTGAACCGATTTTGGTTTTTCTCTGGATCCATTCCCAGTAACTCTTCCTTATCTTCTCCAGTGTTTTCAGCGTTTATCTCCCTTCCTTCGTGTGGCGTCAATCCATATTCCCGTTTCTATTTTTAGAAGGTCACTGTCAACAACGCTCAATCCATATTCCCGTTATACTATTTTTAGAAGGTTCGCCGGGTATTACTCTTCTCCAGTGTTTTGCGCGTTTAGTGCGGTGCGCCGGCTTCCGGGTATTCGGCTCGACTTCTTCCCGGCGAAGCGGGTATTCATCTAGTATCTAATAAATGGCTATTCAAGATCTATGCTAGTTGTCTTTTAAGGTAAGAAATGGTGTGGTATGGGCAAGAAACAGATACCAAGACACTGTAAACAATAACGCAAAACATGTGTAGAATGTTTTTATGTTATGTTATATGTTATATGAAGTCTTATATCGCGCGCGTATCTCCAGACTCAGACTCAAGGCGCAGTTTTTACTGAATGAATGTGAATGAGTTTGGACTGAATATGGTTGGTGAATTCGTCATTATGATTTGTCAAAGGCTGAAGAAGAAGAAGAAAAGGAAAAGACATTTTGATCATTATCCAATCTACACTGTCGCCTCTCCTTTCAACAACCTACCTTTGCTTTTGCTGACAGGGGCTGCTGAACTTTTCTTTTCTGTTGCTGCTGGCTTCTTCTTGGTAGGGACTCCTTTAACCTTGCCCTTGGTCTTTGATTTGCTCTTGCTGTCATCAAAATCACTGTCTGCATCGTCAAAATCACTTCCACTGTCACCGTCTGAAGACTCGGCACCGTCACTGAAGTCATGTGAACCTGTGTAAACAGATGCTAAGAGATGCAGCATTCAGCACAGACCTGCTAACCCTTGTCAAGCCTCAAGAGTAATAATTTGGACTTTGTAGTTTACCGCCATGCATTATGCATTGCATTCATTGATTCAAAATATTATGCCTGGAAAGTTATTCATTTCTTTTAAAATATTCGAAAGTGGAATCCCAAATCTACTGGAAAAAACAAACAAAAGAGAAACAAACAAGAAACCCGAATCCTAAAACAAAACTTACTTTCATCATCATCATCATCATTAATAACACAGGTCTTTCTCTTCCTGGCAGCTATGCATGGTTTTGCAGGAGAGTCTGAATCACTGCACGTTACAGTGCCGAGAAACTCGATGTTGTCATTGTGTTCAAGAGCATGTGATCGGGGAACGGCTGTTGGAGGCAGTGGTATGGCTGATGGCATCAATGTTTGAGATTCAAGATCTGAAAGACAGCAGACAAAGAGTAATGAAAAACTGTGCATATCCATTGATACAGCAGGGCTCCTCAAACTTTGCAGCGCTGCGTCCTGTACAAACCAGAAGCCAAAAAAACTACCAGAATGGAGGGGGTCCCGCAATGCGCTAAACCTTAAAAGAGTGGGGTCCAGGAATGCATTACAAAATCTGTTGTTATGCGTAAGGTCGGTATTGATTTCTGAAAATTTTCTGCCAGATCTGTACCCTCACAAATTTACGGAGTTAATCTAAGTGATGTGACCATAATGTTTTCGTGAAGAGCTCAGAGAGCTTTCCCTAGTTGGCTTTACAAAGATCATGTGCCAAGGAGGAATGTGCCTTCCGAAAGTAAGAATTTGAACCTCCTGGTCGTGGGACCCTCTAAAGTTCCATTGAGGCGGTCCTACACAATGATCAAAGTTGGGGGTCCAAGGACCCTCTGGGTGCAGTGTCTGTGGGGAGCCTTGTTACAGGAAGCGAAATCTAGTTAGCTATTGAGCATGAGAAGGAAAAAAGATGCTCAAGTGGATCTGTCATGGATCAATATGATATCTCATAGTTAAACCTGGCATGACTATTGTGAGAATGCATTCTGGTACAGAGATCTGACATTGAAATCCCACATTGGTCCATGACAATGTCAAAAAGTAAGAGTTGAACCTATCTATCATGCAGGCATGGGAATTGATTAAAAGAGAAATCTCAGAAAAGTAGGGGGGGTCTGGGGTCATGCTCCCCCGGAATGTTTTTGAAATGGCCATCGATTCCATCTGATAAAGGATCGAGGCTAAGGCCTCGCAGAGGTCTGCTGTCATACCAGCCTGGCAGTGATAAGAGCCTAAAGACTCTCTATTCTCTCCTGTGAAGGACGAACCTTCCAAGAGAAAGTGTCGAACGACATGCCCAGGTAGAAAAACGCTGGGATGGGGACAGCTCGGATTTTGCCTGGTTTACTGAGAACCCCAGGAAAAGAGCCTGGTTCAACACGATCTGAATGTGCAGCTGGCAAGCTGATGACTCTGATACAAGATCAACCAGGCACCGAGGTACGCCCAGAGACGAATACCTTCTGTCTGATCAGAAAACCCAACTGACTGCCCAACATGGAAAAAAAACCACGGAGACAGCAACAGTCGGAAGGGCCGAGCCCTGAACTAAAAACACCAGCAGAAACGGAGCCACTTCCTGTCTGCAGGACGCATAAGGCAAGGCCCGTGTGAGAGCACAGAGGAAAATTTCAGCAAAAGCTGAAAATTCCAAGCCATGCCGTCCCAACTCCTCCAGAGAGGAGAGGAAGGAGTAACTGAATGGAAACCCCACTTTGTGACCGGGAGAGCATTAATGCGCTGCTACTTGACCTTGAAAGAAGGGTAAGACAAAGGCTTCCGAGTAGGTTATAACAAAAAACCTGAAAAGTGCCTGTCCCTTGCTTCCTGTAGCAGGTGTGACAACAAAACCCTTGCGAAAGAAGATCACACCAGGTGAAGACAGTGTTGGCACACTGCCCAAACCCCCGCTCTCCCTGTGGTCTGTTAGTGAAGCAACGAGACTAGTTCCGCTGGAACAGGAAAACGAGCCCGTGGCAACAAAAAAAGTCTGGATTAGATTCCGAGACTTGACATTCCAAATATCTTCTTCTGCACTAAAAGTGAGAACGAAGTAACCCGAACCGAGAAGCCAGCCACTGGCTAGCAGAAGTAGGAGCGGGACCATGCGCATGAAGCAGTGGGAAAGGTGTAGGCTGGAGACCACTACCCTGAGGTGCGGGTCAAGCCGAAAGCTGCGACATGAGGTAAGCAATCACAGAAGACCCAAAAAATCAAAAAGATTGCGAGTCATCCCGCGTAGACCTAAGGTCATCCGCGGCAGGGCGGGGGGGGGGGGGGGAAGAACACCATGCTCTGAATCCTCCACCCCTTGCAGGAAATATTAAGCTACCCCAACAGCCGCTTTTGCACAGCGAGCCTACCAGCAGTAGGCAGCGCTACCAGTCTTCCTCCTGCACAAAGGAGTCCTAATCCCCACTCGCCACTGTGTCAAAATACCAAGGCGGGGATACGGGGGAGGCAGCGCACTAAAACTCCAATTGATATACATGCCAAGAGTGCGAGTGAAAGCGAGCTTTGTCTGCCCAACAAACCACACCGCTAACCTGCCCCGAAGGGGGAGAGGGGTGGGTATTTGGTACAGCGCCCTGCCGAGAAGGAGGGCGAACGGGGGTACGAGACAAAACCAAGACTGGTCAGTCAAGTCCGCCCGCTGTGAGCTTTTCTTTGTTATACTAGACAAAGCCAAGAGCCGACAGCCAAACCCGCCCGCTGTGAGCTTTCCCTTTAATAGAGAAGCGTCCAAGTGCAAAGAAGAGGTCTGACAGATCAAGCCTACCCATCTCCTCCAGAGAGGGGAGAGAAGACTCAGAGTCAACCTCCCTCTTTTGCTGAGGGTTGTTTGGGCAACAAGGTAACAAACTCCGACAGAATCGGGAACGTTGCCATTGGCAAAGCAAAAGTCTGAATAAAATTCCTGGACTTGACGCTCCAGTCCACCTTCTTCTGCACCAATGGAGAAAAAGAAATGGTCTAGGCACTTGAAGCCAACCACGGCTTTAGCAGAAGGAGGCGCTGGACCATGCGCTTGCAACAGCGGCAAAGGCGTAGGCGAAAGACCACTCCCCTGAGGAGCATGCCTAGCCAAAAGTTGTGACATGTGATAAACCACGGAGGGAGACTACAAATCAAAAAGATTGTGAGTCCACCCACGAAGGCCGAAATAAATCGCTGCCACTGAAGCCGCTTTTCGCATAGCCCTCCTAAACGCAGTAGACAACGCTACACACTCTTTCTTCCTCAGAAGAAACCAAATCCCCACCATCCAGTGTATCACCACACAAAAAGTCTTGTGGGTAACAAGGACATTTATGGGAAATCGGAATTCCCCTGCTGTAACCTCATGAATATTAATGAGTAGCACATGGACCAATCGCTGGGTAATGCCAGAGATTGTTCCCGCCAGCTTAGCGTGGATGCTTTCCCCTTGACCTCGTTCGGTCACCCTCTCCTTTGTCTACCTACAGACAACACCATTTTTGCTCTGTCTCTACTTTGACTTATTCTTCGTCTTTTCTCTAACTTCTCTTCTTTATACTTCCTTCTCGCTCTCTTGTGTCTTCTATTCTTCTACTTGATCCCATGTCTTCGCTTCAACGAACATCAAGGTACTGTGATTCATTCTATTTTTTTTCGTTGTTGATCTTATTTTGCCGTGATGCCAGGAAAGCACGCCGTGATCGTTGGCCATTCTATTTGCGGGCGGCTACGGACGGCGCTTTACTGTCGAACAGACGCTCGGTTGTCCCCCGATTTCAAACTTGCGGAAAAGGTCGATTCAGTAACGTTTTTGTGTCGCGGGGAAAAGACTTTGGACACTCTAGAAAAAGAAGACATTCCAGCCCTTTCGGCACGGAAACCCGACTTGGTATTCCTGATCATAGGCGACAACGATATTTCCTTCAACACTGACCCGAACGGGTTAGCCGGTCGGATTCTGGCAGTTGCGTCTGTGATAGCAGCTCGAACCGGGGCTCACGTCATCATTGCTAAGCTTTTACCTCGACAACGTGCCCCTTCGTATGTAATAAAACGAACGAAGGACTGACGCCACTCTGGAAGAAAAACATGCCAGTTTGAGTTACTCAAAAATGTATAATCATGCTTTATCTTTATTTGGTGTTTAACGTCGTTTTCAACCACGAAGGTTATATCGCGACGGGGAAAGGGGGGAGATGGGATAGAGCCACTTGTCAATTGTTTCTTGTTCACAAAAGCACTAATCAAAAATTTGCTCCAGGGGCTTGCAACGTAGTACAATGTATTACCTTACTGGGAGAATGCAAGTTTCCAGTACAAAGGACTTAACATTTCTTACATACTGCTTGACTAAAATCTGTACAAAAATTGACTATATTCTATACAAGAAACACTTAACAAGGGTAAAAAGAGAAACAGAATCCGTTAGTCGCCTCTTACGACATGCTGGGGAGCATCGGGTAAATTCTTCCCCCTAACCCTCGGGGGGTTATAATCATGCTGTGGACGTTATTAACACCGATCTCGCATCGTCCGTGCGGGGCTTGCATTCGGTTTCTTTCTGGAACCACAACGGAAAGTTTGACCGATCGACTTCAAATTGGCAACTTGGTTCGAAATTCCTTTCTTATGGAATACATCTTTCTCCCCACGGTTTGCACCAGTTTTATTAATCAGTTCGCGGTGCCTTGTTGGCTTGTGCTAATAAGCTCCCGCGAGTGTGAGTTCTGCCATGCAGCGCCCTACATTTTTTTAAAAATTCAAACATGTTCGGCTGTTTCCGGTATGACGTCACGATCGGCTCCCTCCGTGCGTACTGTTGCTTCTTATAGTTGTTGTTTCATCAGGCTCTCTATAAGTATAATTTAATTGCCAGTTATTTCAAATCTATGCACATACTGGCTCTATGCCACCGTGCACTTTATGTTGATTGCCAAGCGCTGGCTCTATGCTACCCTGCACTTTATGTTGATTGCCAAGCACTGGCTCTATGCCACCATGCACTTTATGTTGATTGCCAAGCACTGGCTCTATGCCATCGTGCACTTTATGTTGATTGCCACTGAAGCACTGGCTCTATGCCACCTTACTTTTTCTGTGATTGCCAAGCACTGGCTCTATGCCACTGTGCACTTTATGTTGATTGCCAAGCACTGGCTCTATGCCACCTTGCTTTTTCTGTGATTGCCAAGCACTGGCTCTATACCACCGCGGTGCACTTTATGTTGATTGCCAAGCACTGGCTCTATGCCACCGGGCACTTTATGTTGATTGCCAAGCACTGGCTTCATGCCACCGTGCACTTTATGTTGATTGCCAAGCACTGGTTCTATGCCACCTTGCTTTTTCTGTGATTGCCAAGCACTGGCTCTATGCCACCGTGCACTTTATGTTGATGCCAAGCACTGGCTCTATGCCACCGTGCACTTTATGTTGATTGCCAAGCACTGGCCTTACGCCCCTGTGCATTTTATGTGGAAGCCAAGCACTGGCCTTATGCCCCAGTGCATTTTATGTGGAAGCCAAGCACTGGCTCTATGCCACCCTGCACTTTATGTTGATTGCCAAGCACTGGCTCTATGCCCCTGTGCACTTTATGTTGATTGCCAAGCACTGGCTCTATGCCCCTGTGCACTTTATGTTGATTGCCAAGCACTGGCTCTATGCCACCGTGCAATTTATGTTGATTGCCAAGCACTGGCTCTGTGCCACCTTGCTTTTTCTGTGATTGCCAAGCACTTTTTGCTGCAGTAGGCCACCGAAGTGACAATTATTTTATTAAATTCTGTAATTATTTTACCTTACCTATGTTTTTCAAGAATAGATAGTTAATTGCCCAACCTGTTAATTAATTTAGTTGGGGATTCTCATGGAATCCAACAATTGAATTTCATTATAAAATCTAGAGAGTCCATAAAGCTTTTGGGGCTGTTCCGCCATAACGCTGACAATTGCCAGCGCCAAAGGAGGGGAGACAGGAGAATACCGGCACGGTTGGCCTAGTGGTAAGGCGTCCGCCCCCTAATTGGCGTAGAGGCGCGTCCCCCGGGTGGTGGATGGGGGAGCCTTCTCTACTAACTTCTCAGAGAAGGTCGCATCACTCTCGATGCCGTGAACCTAATTAGGATCTTTTTCTTGTTTCTTCTCTATTTCTGCCTCCCCAAAGTCCTTTTACTTTCCTTTTCTCACCCATAAAATTCTTCACTTATTTTCCAAAGTATGATGAATCCCGAGTTTGTCATGTGTGACCAGGGGATGAATGGCTGACACCTTAGTATTCAGTCGTAAGCACATGCGTTTGGTTTCAGTTTGGGTCAATGCCAAATGACAGTTTTAGGCCCTTCCCTTGTCACGGGGGCTCTCACAAGGGTGACTGTGTATTTCCCACCTCATTGAGCTTACGTGTTATGTCTTTGTTAAACAAGAAAAGGAAAGATAGAGATTCTGACAGCGAGAATGAATCTAGAACTACTGCTGCTGCAGCAGGGGTGCAGGGTGCATGGCCCCGATACCTCGTAGTGCAGTTTCAAAATGGCACTCAAAAGATTTCGCCTTTTGTTTTGGAAAAGTGGTTCCAGGGGGTTTCCTCATCAACTAGCCACTCATACCTGAACACCTCTCGGGGTGTGGCACGCTCATACCACTTCCAAGGTATGAGCTGTGCGGAGTTGAAGGATGGGTTGGCGTCACAAGGCGTTGTCGACGTACACAGAGTATCCAGAACGGATAAAGAAGGAAAGAGAGTGGAAACAAACACTCTCTTTCTAACTTTCTGCACAGCCGTTGCTCCCAAAAGAATTGTTTGTTTTTTTTAAATTATTCCAGTTTCCCTGTACATCCCTTCCCCTCTGCGTTGTTATCGTTGCCAACGGTTTGGCCACGGTAGCAAAAACTGCAAGGGGAAGGAAATGCGCAGAAATTGTACAAAGGAAAAACATGAGGGTGAATGCGAGGGACCCAAACAGTGTCACAACTGTGGGGGTAAACATTCCTCAGCTTCAAAAGAATGTCCCGAGTGGAAAACGGAGGAAGCCATTCAAAAAATGAGAACAACGGAGAGATGCTCTTTCGATGAGGCGAAGGAGAAGGTCATGTCCCAGCCAGGGCTGTTAGTACTCCGTCTGCGACGCCAACTACACCTTCGTCTCTCGAGGGCTTTCTCACTAAAGTGACTGCAGTCTTGGATAATCTCATTAAAAAGATTGATCGTCTTGAGAATGTCGTTGCAAATATTAACCAGGGCGGAGGAAAGGCGGCTGTTGCTGCCGATACCATTGAGAAGGCGGCTACGGTTGCCAAGACTGTGAAGGACCAGACATCAGTTTCGACTGGCGTCTTTGAGAAAGAAACGGCTGTGATTTTAGCAGCCACTGACGTCACACAGGCGGCCGTGAATAAAGCCGCTAAAGCCCAAACCAAATGGAGGAAAAAAAAATCCTCCACTCATTCGGCCGGGTCTTCGGGGGTTGGGCGGACGGGTTCGATCGGCAGATATACTACTCGGAAGAGTCATACCTAAGACTTTAAAATTGGCAATCTAGTGGCTGCTCCGCCTGGTTGGTCCGGTGTCAGAATAATGTGACTGGGTGAGACATGAAGCCTGTGCTGCGACTTCTGTCTTCTGTGTGGCGCACGTTATATGTCAAAGCAGCACCGCCCTGATATGGCCCTTCGTGGTCGGCTGGGCGTTAAGCAAACAAACAAACAAACAAAGACAGGAGAATCAAAAGCGTGCTCCGACCCCGCTTGCCAACCACCACCACTCCCCTGCACTAAAGGGGGAGAGGAGTAGACAGCCGGCACAGCACCTTGCCGAGAGGGAGGGTGGACGGGGCCACCGAACAAAGCCGAGCCAGGCCCATTGTTCGCCGACCGCTGTGCGGGAGATTGGGTCCAGTCAACAAAACCCGTCTGACTAGTCTGAGCAACCCCGCATCCGCATGGGGAGGGAGGTGGCCAGACACAGCAGAAAACGACCCCTGAGAGGGGTAAGACGGAGTGAGAGACGGGACCGAAAGCGGCCGCAACCACCTGTCTACCTGCTGTAGTCCCTTAGCCCCACCGCTCACCCAACCCGAGGAGGGAGGGGGGCGATTGTCAGGCGAGGACAATAGTGGCCCAGACTGAGAAGACAGTCCAACAGAGCCCACCCGATCCCGCCCAGAGGCCCCCTCAAGCCCGTATCATCACAAAGACGAGGGCTAGGGAAAGCCAAGTGAGCAGTCGAATTCCGCACATCCTACGTGTGTCGTCGAAAGTCGAGAATGATTATTCCGGATGCCGGCGCTCACGTGGTGCGCGGGGGGTTATGGGTAACCAAGTGGGTTCAGGGCATAGCAACGGCTATGGCGTCTGTTTTTTAGCTTGGTTACCACCCTTTCAAGGGCAGGTAATTTGAGTAATGTTTCGACATCTAGCATGTGAGATTGAAGTCAATGCATTTATGAGAATTACGGTAAGAATATGTAATTTAATACATGTTTTGTATTGCCACTAACCAACGATCATTTTAATCTTTTAACTGAATTGATATTATTTGAACACACTAACTCTTTCACACACATGTAAACAGCAACATCTGTTCTAATCAATCGATCACAACTGTCACCTTCATCCCCAGATATGGTTGTATAATAGTAACACGCACGGGCGGCACTACCCTACTAAACTGCATTCAACATTACGATCGCCCGCTTGAAGGCTCTTTCCAACTGTTTGCAAAAGCGACTCACGCAGGCGGAATCTCACTGGTTGAAGGGACGGTTATATGGAGGACATTGGTCATACTAGGCAGACTGTCTTTTTTAACTTTTGTTCCTCGATTTTGTTTTCTCAGAAGAGGAATTTTTTTCTCTCAGAAATGATTAGCTTTTCTCGGAAATCCTCAGATCCGAAGAGAATTCCCATGCCTCATCATGGTTCACACACTGTTACACAACTTTTCCTCTGTGTTCCTCAAAACGTCTGATACATTGAAGGGATGTTTAAAACTAAAAACCATCCTGAAACACTCACCTGTTCTGTGCAGAGCGCTGTCAACACCAGGTAGGGGAGTGCTGTGTAACACAGCCTGTCCGCTTCCTACCCGGTCTTGATCTCCAGCACCGAGCTCTGGTTGAGATGGGGAGTCCCGTACTGACATTTCCAAAGCTGCCTGAAGGTCACGCTCATAGAGCTTATCGTCTAAGGGCAATCTGACAACATAAAGATACAAAAGTATTTAATACATCCGCCACTAGTCGAACTGGAAGAGCAACCAAATAATACATCTTTCTCATTATTTTTGTCTTATCCCTATTGCCTTTTCTCTGATGTCGCCAGCAGTTTATGAACCAAACGTAGCCACCAAAAAATAGACTGTTTGAGAAGATCAAGATAAGTGTATCATTAAATTCAGAAGAGTTTGTTATGTTTTTTCTTTGTCGTCTGTGTGCATGCTTCTTCCTAAACTATATGATTACAAGTACAACAATGCTTGTTCTTTTTGAAAAGGTGCAATAAATGATCATTTAATGCTACATAAAAATCTTGTTTAATACTATGATTGCCATGCCTGCTTTTCTTGGTGGTTGGTCTGTCTGAGGAAGCTTTGCTACTTTTGCTGATGTCTTTTTTCTCTTCAGTCTTTTCCGCCTTTCTCTGCTTCTTTGATGGCGGAGGTGTAGAGTCTGCAAAGTCATCTGTCAAACACACATTATGGAGTTTGATATTAATCCTTTTAAATTTAAAACAACATTTTAAATAAACGTACCTGACACATAAATTGATTAAAATAAAACTGCATTACAACTTCTGGACAGGGTTTTCAATTTTAGAGTGTAAAACTAAAAGCCTGTGTCTGACACACCAGAAACAGAGAATATGAGATACTATCTCCATACGATGCCTCAATTCTCATCAAAAAGACTGTCTGATACAGAACGTGCATCAAGATAGATACAGTCGAACACACTGATAAGAAACTCAAATATGAGAAACATCCCTTATAAGAAAGACTGTTTTCCACTAAAAATTCTCTGGATAAGAAAAACTCTGTTATGAAAGCCTATAATGTAATCCATAGATCTATAAGTAGATGCCTTACATTACAATTAACACTTGGTGATTAAGATACTAACTTTTGATAGGTAAATAAACAAATTAGTTCATTAGAAATAGAATGTTACCATCATTGTCAATGTCTGCAGCAAATTTGGAATAATCCACCTGTTTGCGAGACCTGAAAACAGCAACATTTAAAAACAATTAACAACAAGTCGCGTAAGGCGAAAATACAACATTTAGTCAAGTAGCTGTCGAACTCACAGAATGAAACTGAACGCAATGCCATTTTTCAGCAAGACCGTATACTCGTAGCATCGTCAGTCCACCGCTCATGGCAAAGGCAGTGAAATTGACAAGAAGAGCAGGGTAGTAGTTGCGCTAAGAAGGATAGCACGCTTTTCTGTACCTCTCTTTGTTTTAACTTTCTGAGCGTGTTTTTAATCCAAACATATCATATCTATATGTTTTTGGAATCAGGAACCGACAAGGAATAAGATGAAAGTGTTTTTAAATTGATTTTGACAATTTAATTTTGATCATAATTTTTATATATTTAATTTTCAGAACTTGTTTTTAATCCAAATATAACATATTTATATGTTTTTGGAATCAGAAAATGATGGAGAATAAGATGAACGTAAATTTGGATCGTTATATAATTTTTTTTTTACAATTTTCAGATTTTTAATGACCAAAGTCATTAATTAATTTTTAAGCCACCAAGCTGAAATGCAATACCGAAATCCGGGCTTTGTCGAAGATTACTTGACCAAAATTTCAACCAATTTGGTTGAAAAAAGAGGGCGCGACAGTGCCGCCTCAACTTTCACGAAAAGCCGGATATGACGTCATCAAAGACATTTATCAAAAAAATGAAAAAAACGTTCGGGGATTTCATACCCAGGAACTCTCATGTCAAATTTCATAAAGATCGGTCCAGTAGTTTAGTCTGAATCGCTCTACACACACACACACACACACACACACACACACACACAGACAGACACACACACACCACGACCCTTGTCTCGATTCCCCCCTCTACGTTAAAACATTTAGTCAAAACTTGACTAAATGTAAAAATGTGGTTTATATATTAAGTAGTGTGAGCCCCCTCCAATCATAGGACATGTCTACCACTGAAGGACATCTTCTATCGTCCATTCGACCTCATGATCAAAGTGCTCCAGAACATGAACTAAAAGAACACTGACCTTCACTTTGAGCACACTTTTGGCTGACCCAAAGTTTCCCCTCACTTACTGTAAGTATTACACTTTCAACTTACACAGTTACAGTTACACCTACCAACTACCATTGTAACCTAACACCAAAAGAAAAACTCCAGAAAAAGGACAGGTACTGTCGAACCTGCTCAATTGCGACCACCTCTCAAAAGCAACCACCTGGGTTAGTGCTAGCAGTAAAAGTAACAAGAAATACAGCCCAGTCTGACGCAGCTCAGACAGTTTGCAGCAATATCGCACTTTATCCTACTGTGTGTGTGAGGCAGAAAGACGGTACCACAGAGTGAGAGAGAAAGACAGTCGGAAAGACACTTGAACACATTTTGGTGTGTGTGAGTCAGTGTCAGTGACTGTGAGGCAGAAAGTACCACAGAGTGAGGGAAAGAAAGAGAGATAGAGAGAGAAAGAGAGACAGACAGATAGTGGATGGGTGTGTGTGTATCACTGTATGTATGTATGTTAGAGTGTGCGTTGTTGCTTTAGTAACAATTTAATTATTTATCCTTGGGTGCTGCCCACGGCTACCAGTAAGTTCGTCACACGGTAGATTCGTCACCGGTCCCAGTAACTTCGCCACAGTAACTTCGCCACAGTAGTCCAAGCGCGGCTGTTATGTAATGGTAATACAACCTTGCACCTCCCCCCCCTCTCTCTCTTTCTCTTTCTCAGTCTCTCTCCCTCTCTCTCTATTGTTTATTCTGAGTCTCTCTCTCTCTCTCTCTTTCTCTCTCAGACTACAGGCTGTTGAGAACTGCTCAATGAGTAGATCTCGGGTTTTAAAATAACAACGCTCGGACTGTGCGTGTCAGTGAAAACTGCTCAGTTGAGAACTGCTCAATGAGTAGATCTCGCGTTTTAAAATAACAACGCTCGGACTGCGCCGTGTCAGTGAAAACTGCTCAATTGAGAACTCTCTCTGATCTGTCAGTCTCTCTCCCTCTCTCTCTCTCTCAGTCTCTCTCTCTCTCTCTGTGAATCTTGAATCTCTCCCACAAATCAAACATCTGAAAGCATCTCAAAGTTAGGAAAGTTAATAGTACTGATCAAAAGATCAGATATAGGCCTCGCGGCCTTAGACATCTGCAAATTTATCTTATCTTATCTTATAAGCTCTAAGCATAAACAGCCGCCCACCCTGCCCGGTAACTTCGTCACCCGTGACGAATCTACCGTGTGACGAACTTACTGGTAGCCCTGCCCACTTCCTGACTTAGCGTCTTCAATGAGTATTCTCATAAAAGTTTTTTTTAGTGGAAAGCTCCTGCCAGTTCTGAGCATGAGGTCGGCGATAACATCAATAATATATTGATAAAGGGTCCCGAATTTAACCCGACCCCTCCAATTTGCCTAAGTCCCCATCAAGACCAACTCCTCAAAGTCAAAGATCCTTCCCTGAGCTGACCATCCAGGCAACTACCACTTCCAGAGAATTATTGAACAAAACCACAGTTACACATCTGCAGAACCACGAACTTACAATCCGTTTCAGAATCCCCAAATTGATGATGGTGCATGTTTCATGAAACTTGAATTTGTAAATGAAATTGAAAGTGAAACGAAAGAAATTGAAGGGTTTGTGAATCTACGCCAAACTCACCGTCCCGAGCGGCGTTCACTCATTGCTTCCTATCTAATAGACAAAAGTGAAAACAACGAAGGAAATGATCAACCGACTAGACTACTATCACGACTGTTGACAGTACTCGATGTCGCCTCAGTGTGGGACTTTTCTTCTGCCAGTTTGTTTTTCCCTCCACCGGAAGTCAACATTCATTCAGCGAAGCTACGGTACGAATTTTCGAAAACAACTTTTCTTTGCAAAGGTCTCATAATAAGTCTGAATGTATAGTACTACTTACAAAAATACCACCTCAAACCGTATGCTTTCTGATATTCTGAGTGACTTACCAGATGCGTTATACGTAAAACAATTTACCAGCTTTTCTTGGACATTTCCGGCTGTCTGCTTGTTTGATGGCGGACGGATTGGCAAGTTGTGGGAACAAACTGTGTGGCCTCTGGCGATTTAGAGATCACAGGCTCAGATTCAAAATTGATTATGAATGTAAAGTGCCATTGATTTAAAATGTTGACGACTGATACTCACAAATGTAAGTAGAAATACGATTTTACACATGACATAGACTCGTAAAGTTTTGTTCAGAGTTTACTCTTACGTTACAAAGAAAGTGAAGGGAAAAACTAATAGTTTGTGGTGCACAAGGTGTTTATGTGTTTACTATTAGTCTTAGTTATGATGCTTACACCCAGTAGTGCTCAGCTTTGCAATTTAAATCTCAATGATTCAAGTAAACTCAGTGCTGACCGCTTTTAGTTGTACAGGTTTGTAAGGTTGTATTTAAATAGCCATTTATCCCCGAGTACGCTAGTACTTGGGCTCAGCAGACTTTAATTGTGTGTCTGTCTGTCTGTCTGTCTGTCTCGACTTAACAGCTTATTGCTGGGAAACTACTGGGCGCAGTTCGTTCACAAGTTGATACACTAACTTGATAATAGGTCCGATTGATCGTATTAAAACTTCATAATGTTACCTGGGACCTAAATGCGAAATAAACCACAAAAACGACTTGGCGTAGGACGAATTCAAACGGAGCAACAGGCAGCCTCATAGAACAGCCAGCCAGCGCTCAATAGCCTTAATTTCACTAACAGAAATGTCAGAGTTGGTGGCTTGGTGGTAAGCACGTCCGCCTATGGCCAGAGTGATCCGGGTTCGATTTTTTGTTAAATTCTTGTTTACTATTGTTTATTATGAACATTTTAATGTTTTATTTTACTATAATAATTTTTTTTTATTGTGTAAAATAAATAAATAATATTTTTTTTATTTATTTTTTATTTATTTTTTTTAAATTCACGTGCACAAGACAAAAACTTTCATACTGGGGGAGCGAGCCAGTCTGAAGAGTACTCGGGTCCAGCGC
The DNA here is from genome assembly GCF_037325665.1 of Littorina saxatilis. Taxonomy (NCBI): domain Eukaryota; kingdom Metazoa; phylum Mollusca; class Gastropoda; order Littorinimorpha; family Littorinidae; genus Littorina; species Littorina saxatilis. Next base: position 21,707,016 of record NC_090251.1, on the reverse strand, counting down.
GAGCGTTTTTTATTTGTGAAGGTTCTTGCTTGGTATCCAGGTTTCCCAATTGCTTCGTTTCCGGCCGATTTATGTGGAGCACGTGATGCGCACAAAACATATTGGCGGTCTAGATGATCGCGCAATGATCGCGGCGGCTTTCTTGACCGCCAAAGACGACCGCGCACGTTGTGAGACGTCATTCGTTAGACCTCAATAGGCAGGTTTATGTAAACAAACACACCTACCTTTTTGATACATTTAGTCAAGCTATGACTAAATGTATTTATGTATACTGGGAATGGACGGATACATGGGTGATGATAATAAAACTTATGAAACTGTACCATAATCTAGACGCAGAAGGCAAGATTTGCTTGAAAACCACAAGTATAGTAATTAATTAAATCAAAATGAGTGAATGATCTTCTAGGCGCTGCTTGTCCTGGTGGCTGGACGGGTCGTGCCCTCTATCACGCGGTGGTCCTAGTAATTCTAGCAACATGTACACAAACGCCATCTTACGTAAAGGGAAGTAACCCAATCCTGACAATGACATTTATTTAGGCTTTCAATGCAATGAGATAAGATAAAAAAAACCACTTGGTGTCCATTTTTATTGTACGTAAACATGAATTTTTTTCTTTTGGCACCAAATTGCATTACTTATACATGTAACACAAAGACAACGTCAAAAAGCATAATCGTGCACAGTTACTGACACTCTTAAACACAGCGTACTCAAAAAGTTGCATAAAACACCAAAAAAACACACACACACATACACACACATACAAGTGCAGAGTCTGACCATCTCAAGCGTTCAATTAGAAGATTAAAATTTGTTACTACTACTAGCATTTAAAATGGTTATTGCTGTGAGAATAAAGAAGTTTTAAAAGTATTCTTATGGGCAATAGGCACCCTGATTCGCCAGCCTGACAGCAGTGCTTTAAACTTGAAATGGAGAGGGTGTGATTGATCTCTCAGAATTTTGTAAGTTTTCTTTTTGAAGGTGCTGGTCAGTACAGGTCTCAGGGCCGGACCAAATGAGTTGTAGGGGGGGGGTTCCTCCTTTTTTGGGGGGGGAAATTAGCGAAGTGGCGAAGCCACAAGCGCGCGCCTGCAAAGCAGACTAGGGGGGTCCGGGGGCATGCTCCCCCGGAACATTTTTGAAAAACGGTTAAAATCTGTGCAATCTGGTGCATTCTGGGACTTGTTTTGAGGGTTAAGAGCAGCATTGTTTTGGTGCTAAAACTAGTAAAAGTCAAAGCAAGGTACATGCTTTTTCCAGGGGTGGGGTTCCGGAACCCCTGGAACCCCCCCCTGGGTCCGGCCCTGGGTCTGAAAGAGGTTCGTGTTTCCTTCCCATGATTTTGCCCGCCAGGCCAACGACTCATAGTTTTGTTTTTAACTGTTAAATTGCCATAGTAAGAAACCAGGTTAAAAGTTAAAATACTTTCCACAAGAGATTTGTACACAGTGTCTAAAATATCTGTGCTAGCTTACATTAAAACTTCTGAGCTTGCTTATTTCAGATAGGCGCTGATTTACCTTCTTCAAAATAAAATTGACATTTTCAGTAAAACTAAGTTACTGATCCAGGACTGTTTCAAGATATTTAAAATGTGCAACTTGTTCTACCATATCTATAGTATAAATGTATATTATACATTTACTTTTGCAAAGTGAAGGCAATCCTCCTGGGAGGCAAAACTATTTGTAACTCAGAATCATTTCGGAAGTGATCTGTGTCTGTTTTGTAGATATGATCCCATTGAGAACTTAAAAACAGATCACAATAAAACTCTGAATTAGAATTAGAAAATTCATGAATTACATTTACAGATTACAGTACCAAAACATATAGCATATCACCATCAGTCTCAGGGATTTCAGGGGAGATAGCAAAAGGACAGGACAAAGGCAAACGACAAAACTTGGTAAAAAGGAAACAAATGTTCTTGATGGGTCTATATTGATATTTATCTTTTAGTTGTGCGAATTATTAAAAATCAAAAACAAAACAAACAAGTCATGTGAAGCCATATCACACCATTTTGTCAATATGTTGGCCTGAAGCTGAAAGATCAACTTTAAATACCAGTCATCACTGAGACAAGTGGTATGGCTTGAATAGCCAGACAGGTTACGCTCGTCTCCGCAAAGCATGAGAACGTAGTACCTTTTTTCAGAGTAAACATGACATATCTATATATATTTCTGGATTCAGGAGAAGATAAGACATACAATGCATTCAGTTTTAAATCTGTTGAAAACTCGATTTTAATGACAACTTTACGACCCTTCTTTTTCAAAGGTTCTGTTCATAACTTACCTCCATTTTAAGAATCCCTCCTTCTTAAGACCTGATCTTCTCTGATTTGTGCAGGTCTTAAAAAAGGGTTGCCACTGTATGTGATGCTGATTTGTGCAGGTCTTAAAAAAGGGTTGCCACTGTATGTGATGCTGATTTGTGCAGGTCTTAAAAAAGGGTTGCCACTGTATGTGATGCTGATTTGTGCAGGTCTTAAAAAAGGGTTGCCACTGTGACTGTATGTGATGCTGATTTGTGCAGGTCTTAAAAAAGGGTTACCACTGTATGTGATGCTGATTCGTGTAACATCTTTGAACAAAAAGAAAAGAATGGATAGATCACAACACCGAACTATCACACCTGTGATCTGGGTGAAACAACAAGAACAGTAAGCAAAGTAATAAAGACACTTGATGACATCTGTTGAACCACAGAAAGACTAAGCTAATTTTGGATATTTTTTTTATAAAGTTTTGTTTATTTCAAAGATTCTCCCCTCATTAAAAAAAAATCTAATTTATTTTGTGAACTCCCTACCCCACCCCCATATTCATTTTTAAGTGGGGTTCAAGTATCTCAGGTTTGAAGGCAACATGAAATGTTTTATCTGATAATAAAGAGCAAGCTGATACTAATAACATTTTGAATTTTATCACAAGTTTGATAATTTTGCCTTGTCTGCAGTTACTAGACTTCCGTGTCACAAGACTGTTGCAACACATCTTGGCTGCTTCATGAGAGTTTTGTGACCTGAATATTCGTGAGTGAAAAAAAAGTGTTATACATAATGTACATCTCGAAAACCGGAGATTGTAGACATGTGTGTTAAATAGAACATCTGTGTATATTATATCTGTTGGAGTAAATTCTAGTGTTTTATTTAGAAATGGAGCACCCTCCTGAATGAAGCAGAATACATGTCAGCCGAAAGTATATACCAAGAGCAAATATGATTGTGACTTTTTTATTTTTACATTTAGTCAATATTTGACTATTAGCTTTTCGGCAGACTTGGAATCGAGGTCAGGTCAGGGTGTGTGTGTGTGTGTGTGTGTGTGTGTGTGTGTTTGGTTGCATCTGCGTGCACAGCAATTCCCAGAAAACTACTCTCCAGATGTTTTTGTAACTTTGCATGTGAATTCTTCCAAAGAATATTCCAAGAAGTTTTCATTTTTGCCACAAATGTTTTTGATGACATCACATCCTTGCCTTTAAAAAAAAAGTTGAGGCTGCATTTTCACCACATTTAAATGTTGGTAATAAAAATGTTGACCGGGTCCGGACTATGGAATTGCATTTCAGCTTGGAAGCTTACAAATTCATTAATCATTTTGTTTAAAGACTGGATCCTTCCGCCTGAGTTCTTTACAAATTCCAAAAACAACCTTTTAGCACTGGGCAAGGGGCTGTAGACCAGCTGTATCGAGTCATTGAACCAACACACTAGTCTTGCAAATGCAGTATGTACATTGTACATACATGATATAACGCTCCAGTGTGAGACCCTTACATCATTTACCTGCCTCGCTGAAGAGTTAAGCTACGTGTAATTCTTCAACTGTTCATGTTTTCTCAAACTTACAGTCTACAGTCACAGCTGAGCGGGGTGTTTTAAAACCAGTTTTCATCTTTCATGTCACTTTGACTTCCAGTTATAGGCCACACCCTGTATTCCTGCAGTCACTTGGGATTCTTTTTCGATTCACTCCAGATAAAATGTGAAACATTACTGTGTTCATGAGAACTTTTTTAAATTATTTCTGAATGTCACACTTTAGTTGAAACTTACGTACATGTGCCTGTAATATTCAATCCTGGCTGTCTGTCTGTCTGTTAAAGTGCTCCCATCCTCTCTCTCTCTCTCTCTCTCTCTCTCTCTCTCTCTCTCTCTCTCTCTCTCTCTCTCTCTCTCTCTCTCTCTCTCTCTCTCTCTCTCTCTCTCTCTCTCTCTCTCTGCTTGTTGGTCTCTCTCCTCCTTCCCTCCCTCCTTTCTCCAACCCTTACACTATAACTATCTCAGATGCGTGTCTGTCTGCATCTGTGTGTAATTCCTTTGCATTGGTTTGTGTGTGTTTTTGTGACAGCTTTGGCATTAAAACAATATTACCAACACAGCAAAATACATTGATTGCTTTGATCGACTCTTCATAAGAATGGGCACACCTGGCGCAGCACAGCATGCTTTGCCTTGCTTACAACGTCAATAATGAATGCAACAGACATGAACATTTTGGGGATATACTTCCACTAATATTAGTCCTACCATTTGAAGCTTATAGAGCCAAGCTCTGAGGCTGAACAACCTTGAAGGTACTGTTTACAAAGTTTTAACATCAGTCAGCAGGGTTAGTGAAGATGCAATACAGTGAAACCCCCATTTTAAGACCTAAACAAATCTGAGACAATCAGTTATTGAAAAGGAGGGGGTCTTTAAATTGAGGTATATTTACAGAGATTATGAACAGAAAACAAATGAAGGTCCCATTAAAAGGGGGGAGTCTTAAATGGACAGGTCTTGAAAGGGGAGGGTCCACTTTATTGTTGTAATATAATAATATATGCCACACAGGAACTTCTTCTTCTTCTGCGTTCGTGGGCTGAAACTCCCACGTACACTCGTGTTTTTTGCACGAGTGGAATTTTACGTGTACGTGTATGACCGTTTTATACCCCGCCATTTAGGCAGCCATACGCCGTTTTCGGAGGAAGCATGCTGGGTATTTTCGTGTTTCTATAACCCACCGAACTCTGACATGGATTACAGGATCTTTTTCGTGCGCACTTGGTCTTGTGCTTGCGTGTACACACGGGGGTGTTCGGACACCGAGGAGAGTCTGCACACAAAGTTGACTCTGAGAAATAAATCTCTCGCCGAACGTGGGGACGAACTCACGCTGACAGCGGCCAACTGGATACAAATCCAGTGCGCTACCAACTGAGCTACATCCCCGCCCCACACAGGAACAAACTGGGAGTCAGATGGACGAACATGACCACTTTTCCTGACATGTTTTACATAACTCTTGGCATTGCGTCTACATGAAACCATGAAGGATATTTTGGTCAATACAGTCAGCATGAAAGATTGTCATCGAGGAAGGAAGGAAGTGTAATATATATATTAGATATATTACATGATACGCCTTTCAACAGCTGAAACAGACAAATCTATCTATCAGGTTTTAGTGCTTTTCTTTATTGATTCCCATAAAAACGCATAATATGTCGGTTGGTGGATTGTGAGATGTAAAGAGAGACCCCCCGCGGGTTAGGGGGAAGAATTTACCCGATGCTCCCCAGCATGTCGTAAGAGGCGACTAACGGATTCTGTTTCTCCTTTTACCTTTGTTAAGTGTTTCTTGTATAGAATATAGTCAATTTTTGTAAAGATTTTAGTCAAGCAGTATGTAAGAAATGTTAAGTCCTTTGTACTGGAAACTTGCATTCTCCCAGTAAGGTAATATATTGTACTACGTTGCAAGCCCCTGGAGCAAATTTTAGATTAGTGCTTTTGTGAACAAGAAACAATTGACAAGTGGCTCTATCCCATCTCCCCCCTTTCCCCATCGCGATATAACCTTCGTGGTTGAAAACGACGTTAAACATCAAATAAAGAAAGAAAAGAAAGATGTAAAGAGGAGTCTTTATGCATGGGTTGATGTGTAAGAAGCATAGATGAGATGTGTGTTGGTGAATAACCTTTAACATTTCTGTCAACAGAATTGCTAGGCTCAGGGCATCTCAAGTTGGGCTTTACAAGAATTTCAATTTATTTCCTGTGCTCTCCCCCCACCCCCCCCCCTCTCTCTCTCTCTCTCCCCCTCTCTCTCTCCCCCCCTCCTCTCTCTCTCCCCCTCTCTCTCTCCCCCCTCTATGTTTCTCTTCCCCCTCCTCTCTCTCTCTCCCCCTCTCTCCCCTACCCCTCTCTCTCTTTATCTCTCTCTCTCCCCCCCACCCCCCCTCTCTCTCTCTTTATCTCTCTCTCTTCCCCCTCCTCTCTCTTTCTCCCCCTCTCTCCCCTACCCCTCTCTCTCTCTCTTTATCTCTCTCTCCCCTCTCTCTCTCCCCCCACCCCCCTCTCTCTTTATCTCTCTCTCTCCCCTCTCTCTCTCCCCCCCTCTATGTCTCTCTTCCCCCTCCTCTCTCTCTCCCCCCCTCTCTCCCCTACCCCTCTCTCTCTCTTTATCTCTCTCTCCCCCCTCTCTCTCTCCCCCCCCCTCTATGTCTCTCTTCCCCCTCCTCTCTCTCCCCCTCTCTCCCCTACCCCTCTCTCTCTCTCTTTGGTTCTCTCTTTGCGCCCATCCCTTCCCTGCTCATGCTGCCCTGTCTTGCTTTATGACAAGTATGATATGTTGTATGCCCTACATTCACACTCCTGTATCACTGTGCCCAAGGCACAACTTTACCTTTCTGCTGTGTTTCTGTTTGTGTTCAACACTCTCACTGCTTCTGTGGTTAGTTTAACTGCACATCTGGTAACCATGTGTTTGTCTTTTCACCCAACCAGAGACTATAGAGTATATACTCTACAGTCTCTGACGCAACTATAACTTCAGTTGTGGCCAGTATATTACCTACTCTTTATTTTTCTCTGTCTCTCTCTTTGTGTTTGTGTGTGTGTGTGTTAATGCGTTTGTGATGTGTGTGTGTGTGTCTGTGTACAAAATCAGAAGTCTTTGCTGCTCCAGATAAGTTACAATCTGGGTGTGCAGTGCTTTGTATGTACATGTAATGGGAGACTTGGAAGTTGGTGATGTAAGCCATTTGCAAACAACTTTACTGTGGTACACTCATTTTTATTAACTTGCATAATTAATATTTTTTCTTAAGGGAGTCCAGGAATCTCTGATATTGTAATTGTTGTTTTAGTGTTTCTGGTTGTTGCTGTTTTTATTGTTATTTTTTAAAGTTTTTTTTTTTAGTAACACGAAGATCTTATTTACTTGAGTTAGAATCTAAACGAAGATACGGGAAAGTTAATCTCTAAAAATCTTGTCAGGTATTAGCGCAAACTAAACAACCCTCCAAGGGGTATGACAGTTTTTTAGGAGTACATTTAGTCAAGAAAACGTAGGAAACTTCAAAATCAAAGTAAGCAATACAGAAAAACAGCATGATCATAATTAGTAACTAGGGATGGGTTGGAGGAGATAAGCAGAAACAAAAACACATATGCAGACACACACACATAGACACACAGACACGTGCACAGTGATTGCAGGTCAGCAGTTTTGTGTGATGATCATGAGGCAGCAAAAACAAGAAGCAACAGCACTCACAAATTACTTGACACTCATAATTGCTTTGCTCAAGGCTAACTGAAAATCCTGAATAAATAGTCGCATTAAACACATGCTTTGAAGCCACTGTCAATGATGCAGAAAACAACAACAACGACAACTAAATTTCAAATCTGTATTGGTCTTTCAGCTTACTTGTTATTCACACACTTGGATTGTTCCCCACACACACACCCACATACAATTTTTGTACATTATGTATGCATGCCTGTGGACATACAGCAAAGGGAATGAGTCAAGAGTTGGACAGAGTGTAGCTTTTGTTAGTTTTATTCTACCCACACGCACATCCGCCATATGAAAGAAAAAGACAAGAAGACACATGGATCTTTGAGTATGTGTATGTGTATGTGACCAGTTGTGTGTGACCAGTTGTGTGTGACCAGATGAACAGCAAGAACGAGTTTTCTTCGTGTAACGAGGCAAACTTGTTCAGGGCTTTGACTGAAGACAGAGGTCGTCATTGACAGGTTGCATTTTAAAATAACTATCATTCCGACATGGTATGGATCACTTCAGTGTTGAGGTATCTGAATAAAACTTGGTGATTTAGTCCTTTTTCTGACGGGCGCTGTGGCGTGGTGGTAAGACGTCGGCCTCCAAAGCAGAAGGTCGAGGGTTCGAATCCCGGTCGCGGCCGCCTGGTGGGTTAAGTGTGGAGATTTTTCTGATCTCCCAGGTCAACTTATGTGCAGACCTGCTAGTGGCTTATCCCCCTTCGTGTGTATACGCAAGCACAAGACCAAGTGCGCACGAAAAAGATCCTGTAATCCATGTCAGAGTTCGGTGGGTTATAGAAACACGAAAATACCCAGCATGCTTCCTCCGAAAGCGGCGTATGGCTGCCTAAATGGCGGGGTAAAAACGGTCATACACGTAAAATTCCACTCGTGCAAAAACACGAGTGTACGTGGGAGTTTCAGCCCACGAACGCAGAAGAAGAAGAAGAAGAAGTCCTTTTTCTAAATATGTAACAAATGTATTACTACTAGACTTAAGACTCTGTCTTTCAGTATGATAATATGCTTGTGATCAGAAACATGAAATGAACAACCATAGTATTGAAAAAAGTATTTCCTGGAAACAGTTGTTGGGAAGAAAAAGTCATGTGATAAGCCTCACCATGACTGTACATTGATTTTGATAGTGATTCATTCATGCATGCAGAATTCATGGTCGCGGCACTTACTGTGTGCTAAATCCGGCTTTTTCTATATATATATACATACAGTATGTTACACAATTGCCCTAAGCATGTATTTAGTTAGTAAAAGAAAACAGCTGGTGATGTTTATAATGTTTTAAGTATTATTATTACAGTGATATGAAAATTGTGTAAAGAAATTTCTATAAGTGAAAGAGAAAACAGTAACCCCTGCCTCCCCCAGGGATCGCGCTAGCTTTTTAAAAAACGCGTAAGTCATACGCAACGAAACGAAAAAAACGCGTCACGGACCAATATTTTTGCGTACTACGAAAACACGTACAGACACAAACAAAACACGCACGAAAGACTTAAAGACACTCCTTACCTAAATACGGCGAGTTTTCCTGTCGAACTCCGCGCACGCCTGTCGAATAACACCCCTGCTGTCTCCAACCTTCGGGCCTTGCGAGTTTGTTTCCCGCTCTCATACGACTAGACACACTTTCCGCCTTTTGGAAGCGCGAGATGGGAGAGCAGCTAATGTCTGTTTCATTATCCGACAAGACATTATCTGGTAATACCCTCGTTACGTTCGTTTGCGATACTTCGATGCAAAAAAAAACGGACTTTAGTTTTGACGCGCAGATTTCATGTGTGTCGTCACTTCTCGAGCCCTATAGTCAGTTTCAGGATCGGGTGATTATTAAGTCAGTGCAAAAGCGCTGCGTGAAGACAAGAAAAAGTTACAATATTTTTGCGTATGGCTTACGCGGCGCGGCGAAAAAAACGCGTCAGCGACTTTTAAAATGCGTCAAATACGCAAAAATCGTGCGTAAACGCGATCCCTGCTCCCCCCCCAAAACAAACAAACAAAAAACAGTCCTTGGAAAAGAAGATTGAAGCAAACAATCAATAACACTGCAACAAACAACAACAACAATAACAGAAAATGCAGATTTTAAGATTTGTATGTAAACTTTGAAAAGTGCTGTAGTTTGTAGTTAATTTTGTTTGTGACTGTTCCAATACTTTAGCTCCTATGTACATGTATTTACTTGTTTATGTCTCCTTGGCATAGCATGGAACCTGGCTTTCAGGGCCCAATGAGTCCGATTTGCTGAGTGTATGACTCAAAGTCTATTGCAGCCTTTGTAAAGGAGTCTGTACCTGAGCTGCTCTTGTTATAATGACCTTCATGTCTTGCCTCAGGTGCGGAGTTCGGTGGGAAGTGGAGTGGCTGAAGGTGATGGTGGTGGTGGCAGTGTCAACGTCAATGCTGCATCCAGCGTCAATATAGCCAGCTGCGCAGCACTTCTTGGGGTTGTGATGTGCACAGGTGTCTTCCCACCCCCACCACCCTTCGCATCCATCTGTCATTATCTTCACTGTCAGAACCCTTTACCAGCCTGTCTTGGCCCACCGTTGGAGATCTGTCAACGCCCAATCAATTACCTCAACCTCGGACATGGATTCCCCCTGCGCCTTATGCCGCCTGCTCACTCAGCTAAACGAGGTGTCAACCGGTGGTAGTGTTTGCACGGAGACGATTTATGTGGCTGCCAATAAACAGTTAAGGACCTGCTTTGAACCTGTGGTACTTGAACTGTGATTTGAAAAAAATCTGTTCAAAGAAAAAGATTACCTTCAGAAAAAAAACATTCAGGTATACAAAAAAAATTGTTTCAAACACAAAACACAAGTGAAGGATTTACTGACTGTGCAAGGGAAAGAAAAGAGTGGCTGATTTTTTCCAGGACTGCAACTGTATCCGTGGTGAAAATAAGGGCTACGCAATACACAACTAATGAGCACACCTACTTTTTGTTGGCAAGAGTAATAGCTGTGATCGTACACAGTGAGCCACAGTTATATTGGCTGAATGATAAAATTGAAATAACAGCAAGTCCCATCCTGTAAAGTGCTGATGAATAGTTAAGAGACAGTGGCTTCCTGCAGAGTTTAGTAAATAAGATCAATGGGAACAAATATATATATATGCAGATGGAATTTGATGGTTGTGGTATATAGAAAGAGGCAACAGCTTTTGAATGAAATTTATGTATAGTGTGTATTAATACCAGGCACATTTTCTGTTACACTCATGTAAGCCCACAACAACAAAAGTTTTAAAAAAATAGAAGACACAACAGGCAGAAGAGAACCCAAAACTTGGAGTAAAACTGGTGCAAAATCATAATTAGATAAATAGTGACCTGGAATTGAAATCATAATTAGATAAATATTGACCTGGAATTGAAATCATCAACAGACCCCATTTGATCAGTATTTTTCGTGAAACACAGAAGTTTGAAAAGAAGTGTCAGGAAGACAATTCAGCAATCAAGATGGAGTCCCTGTCAGTGACCCATCTGGAGTCGGCCATGGTGAAGGTATCTGGCTCAGGGGGGTCGATGCCGAATCAACCTCACACTCTCAGTTTCCTCCAGATGATCCTACTTAACTCTGTGGTCTGTGGGGTGGAGATCGCAGCGTGTGCTGGCTTCGTCTACATCCCACCCATGCTGCTGAAAGCAGGGTACTCGGAGGAAGAGATGAACGTCCTCCTGGGCCTTGGGCCTTTGCTGGCGCTCTTCTTTGTTCCCTTGATCGGAAGGGCCAGCGATTCTTGCCGCAGCAAGTTTGGTCGTCGCCGCCCCTTCATTCTAGGGCTGTCCATAGTGCTGGTGATATCCATGTACATGATTCCCTTTGGGGAGTACTTCAGTGTGCTTGCCCTGGGTGACATCCCGCTTAGTCACCAGCTAGGGGTGTTTTGTCTCACTGTGGGTTCCATTCTGCTAGACTTTACCAGCCAGGCGTGTCTGACGCCGTGTGAAGCCATGCTCAGTGACATGTCACGCGAGTCGCACCAGCATGATCGCATATTCACCATCTACTCCGTCATGGTGAGCATGGGAGGTATTCTGGGCTACCTGCTCACCGCCATCGACTGGACTTCAAACTCAGTAGGTGGCTACTTCGGTGGTCAGGAAGCATCTATATTCTCCATACTTATCGTCATCTTCACCATGACCCTCACCTTAACTGTCATTATCGCCGACGAGGTCCCCTTCACCGGGCACGTCACGCCTCACATGATCTCACACGACGACATTCCCAGCATCGATGGTGACAGCCCTACGTCCATTGTGGCGATATCGAGCGACAGGACTCTGTCGCCCAGCAAGAAACCCTCTCTTCAAAACGCTCAGGAGTCGGGCTACGAGTCCTCCAGCAGTGAGGATGACGACTCCTACCTGAAAGACAGGACTAGAGTGTTGCGTGGCGGCCCCCGCCCCCGCACACCCAAACATTTCCGCTCCTTGACGCGCTACCTGACCAAACTGAGCGTGATGGTGCGGGCGCGAGGGGTCAGCCAGCTACTGCAGTGTCTCAAGGTGGTGGTCAGGAACCTTCATCGCCTGCTGCCCAAGGCTGTGCGCGAGATGCTCTTCTTCCCCGTGGTGCTCAGGTACCTGGGCCTGGCCAACTTCTGCTCCTGGACAGCCGTCATGGGCTTCAACCTCTACTTCACTGACTATGTGGGGCAGGTAAGAAGGCTGCGTGTCGAGTGAGGGAGGGAAAAGAGTGTGGAACCTTGGTCTTCGGTCAATGACGCATACCGTGGAACCCTGAGATATTCCAATTTAAGACCTAATCCTCCCCCCCTCCCCCCCCCACCCCCTTTTAGGACCTTGCTTTTTCAGATTTTCTGTTCATAACCCCTGCAAATTTACCTCCATTTTAAGACTCCCCCCCCTTTAAAGACCTGATTTCTTCACATGTTTGGAGCTCTTGGGGGGGGGGGGGGGTGCCACTGTACTTTCTTGATCTGACGTATTGGTCTGTCCCTTGGCGAGTCAAACCTCTGATAGTTTTGACATGCAGATCTTCTGACCATCAATTTTTTTACTGAGCGGACAGCCAGGACAATCATGTGGACCTATACATATTTTCAATCCAGGTCCAACTGACTTTTCCTTCCCTACTTCCCTATTGTACCATGTTTTCTCTCAGAAGTTTATCTCTGTCATTAAACTTTTTAGGAATAGCATTGTCTAGAAATCTATCTGAAAATGCTGGGAAGGAAATCAGCAACACGTCAGAATTAGGGCTTTCTATTTGATTTGACAGACTTTTCCCTTAAATTTGATGTAGACTTGTAAATTAATACTTACTGTATCTTGGGTTGTCTGCTTGTGGTGACAGAGTGACTTAAGTTCTTGTTTGAGCAAGAATATGTAATTTGTAGCAAATATTGCTCTGTAAAAATAGCTAGTACAATCAAAAACTAGGTTTGAATGGAAAGTTTTATCATTGGCAACACAAAACAACAAGGTTTTTTTATTGGCTGGAATTCATGTGAGATGTCAAAGAAGAGAGGCTTTCTTTGAGTCTAAATCGAGTTTTGTAATTTCTAAATGATTGGTTTTTGGTGTATTTTTTTGAAGGGTCAAAAAAAGTTTAAGGTTTAATTTTCATAAGTTTATTGTCCCATTGCTGGTAAGTTCGGGTCACTTCCTCCCAGTGGAAATCTAGCAGGAACAGAGTTGCGCTACCCAGGTGTGTGAGTGTTTAGGTGTAATCAACCACCTGCACTTATGGGAGAATGGCCGAGGTCTTTTACATGCCACAGTGGTGACACGGGAGTGGAACATGAATACCATCTCTGAGTCTGCACATAAATTTGACCCGTGTCCATCCCGGGAGGATAAGATAAGGTCAGTCCGGGAACTGGCAACACTGATTTTACTATTTTGTTTAGGCCTCAGTGATTTTTCATGTCCACTATTTTGTTTAGGCCTCAGTGATTTTTCATGTCCTCAGTGCTGATAACTGTATCCTGGTTGTGTTCCTTTCAGACGGTGTACGGCGGCAACCCCAACCTGCCCAGCAGCACGCCGGAGGGAGCGGCCTATGACGAGGGGGTCCGCATGGGGAGCTGGGGCTTGCTGCTCCACTGCCTGACCTCTGCCATCTACTCGGTGATCGTGGAGCGCCTGGTGGTGAGCTATGGCTACAAGATGACCTACATGATGGGCATGGCGTCGTTCTGCTTCGCCATGGCGGGCATGGTGCTGGTGCACAACGTGGTGTTCGTGGTGCTCATGGCTGGCCTGACGGGCTTTGCTTACTCCACGCTCACCACCATTCCCTTCATGCTGGTCTCCCAATATCACGAGGATAAAAAGGTGAAACACTCAGTCTTGGTCTTTCTTTCTCTCTGTAATTTTGTTTCTTGCTGTGTCTCTGTCTTTTTCTTTTTCTCTCTCCCTCTTAATCCTTGTTAAATAAAATCAGTTCAGTTCAATTCTCCCTCTCTCTCTGACTTTTTCTCTGTGTGTGACTGTGTGTGTGTGTGTGTGTCTCTCTCTCTGTCTTTCTCTGTCTCTGTCTCTGTCTCTCTCTCTCTCTCTACTTTCAATACTTTCAAAAAACACCTCTCATTACATTTAATGTCAAATTACGAAAAGTCACAGTGATGGAAGTCTTCGTTCTGATTATTTTCATATTGATCATATCTGTCCATAAAGCATCAGTGTTTCATAACGCAAGAATGTATGTATAGCCTACAACGTGTATATAGTCATGTGAATAGTTTCTCTGCCTTGCTTATCTTTTGTAATTGTTTTACGTATGTATATATATATATATGTATTCAAGATTAGAATAGTCCCTCTCTGGGCGAGGGCTGGTTGAAAAGAAGCTCGTTTATATTGCATATGCCACAACCCTCGTAAAATAAAATTTGATTTGATTTGATTTGATTTGATCTCTCTCTCTCTCTCTAAAATAAGATTTGATTTGATCTCTCTCTCTCTCTCTCTCTCTCTCTCTCTCTCTCTCTCTCTCTCTCTCTCTCTCTCTCTCTCTCTCTCTCTCTCTCTTCTTCTAACTCCAAATGTGTAACTTTGTGTGTGTAGGGTAGTTGTAAAACCTGTCGACTGAGAGTTTCTGGTTAGCTCATTTTCTTCTGTATGTAACACAGTGACTATGAATATGCATGTATTAATTTGTTTCAATAGTTTTGAATTTTTGTGTGTGTGATACAATTACAGTTGTTTAGATGAATGTTCACTGAAAAGAAGTGAATTAGTACTGAATAAACTGATCATGAGAGAGTGTGCATAGCTTGTTGAAGTAATTAGGATTTTATTTGCAGTTAAACCTTTGCTTTTTATATATAACAAGCCAAACCCAGTTAGTATGCTATGAACACTTCTCTAATTACAAGTGCTTAAGAGTCTTGGAAAAAACAAGAAGAAATAACATTAAAATCTACTGATGTGTCAAACAAACTTTTGCAGCTGTTGCATGTATGAGATATAATTTGTATACTTTTTAACAGACTTCCAGGGAAGAAGTCATGAGGTGTTTTTTTAAAAATTTATTAGCATATTGTGTCGTGCATTCTGAATGTTGTTGTTGAAAAGGAATTGCAATTTCATTTTTGTAAACTATCTTGAAAATGTGATCTGCTTATCCAGGCACAATGTATCTGCAATTTCACAAAAATCTGCGAAAAGAAAATAATCCAGGTGGAACAAAAACCAACACTTTTTTTTAGTTCCTCTCTCAAATTGCTAAAGTAGAGAGCTAGAGCCGCTCTTGCTACATTCAGTTTCGCACAGAACCCGGAGCACCACACTCCAAGCAAAGGTCATAAAACAGTGTTCAAAGGTCAGTGTCAGTGTAGGCTTGTTTTGACAAGTTTGTCATCATCATGATATGGCTGTGATCATCTGTACTTTTGATTACATTTAGTCAAGTTTTGACTAAATGTTTTAACGTAGAGGGGGGAATCGAGACGAGGGTGTGGTGTGTGTGTGTGTGTGTGTGTGTAGAGCGATTCAGAGAAAACTACTGGACCGATCTTCATGAAACTTGACATGAGAGATCCTGAGTATGGTATCTCTAGACGTTTTTTTTCATTTTTTTGATAAATGTCTTTGATGACGTCATATCCGGCTTTTCGTGAAAGTTGAGGCGGCACTGTCACGCCCTCATTTTTCAACCAAATTGGTTGAAATTTTGGTCAAGTAATCTTTGACGAAGCCCGCACTTTGGTATTGCATTTCAGCTTGAAGGCTTAAAAATTAATTAATGAGTTTGCTCATTAAAGTTGTCATTAAAATCGATTTTTCACAAACAGATTTATAATTGATTGCATCATATTCTTCATCACATTCTGAATCTAAAAATATATACATATGTCATGTTTACTCTTAAAATGTGATCACAATTAACGAAAATAGATTAATTAATCTTACGATTAAAATTTAAGAAATCGATCCAAAAATGATTTCATCTTATTCTTTATCATTTCCTGATTCCAAAAACATATAGATATGATAGGTTGTACTCAAAACAAGCTCAGAAAGTTAACAAGAATACAGAAAAGCGCGCTTTCCTGCTTAGCACAATACGCTACCGTGCTAATCTGGCGTGTCAATATCACTACGTTTTGCACGTGGGAGGTGAGCGATTTCCTTCACGTGGGGATTGACGAAGCTGTACTGTCTTGGTGAAAAAATACAGTGCGTTCAGTTTCATCCCGTGAGTTCGACAGCTTGACTAAATGTAGTAATTTCGCCTTACGCGACTTGTTTCTGTGTTTCTGGCAGCTGTATCTATATATATATACGACTTGTGTCTGTGTGTGTGTGTGTGTGTGTGTGTGTGTGTTCACGATGCACGGCCAAAGTTCTCGATGGATCTGCTTCAAATTTGGTGGGCATATTCAGGTAGACCCCGGACACAACCTGGTCGATGAGAATTTTCAACATGTGCTCTCAGCGCGCAGCGCTGAACCGATTTTGGTTTTTCTGTTCATCTTCCCAGATCCATTCCCAGTAACTCTTCCTTATCTTCTCCAGTGTTTTGCGTTTATCTCCCTTCCTTCGTGTGGCGTCAATCCATATTCCCGTTACTATTTTTAGAAGGTCACTGTCCACAACGCTTTCATCCCGGCAAAGCCGGATATTCCCGTTACTATTTTTAGAAGGTCACTGTCCACAATGCTTTCATCCCGGCAAAGCCGGGTATTCCTCTACTTCTTCCCGGCAAAGCCGGGTATTCGCCGGGTCCCTGACTTTACTTCTTCCCGGCAAAGCGGGTAATCATCTACTTAAATATACACACACACACACACACACACACACACACACACACACACACACACACACACACACACACAGACATACACACACAGACACACACACACACACACACACAGACATACACACACACAGACACACACACAGACACACACACACACACACACACACACACACACACACACACACACACACACACACTAAACATTAAACATTAAAATGTTGTCTGTGTCGTTAAGTTTGAAGAGTGCATGATGTGATCATGTGCAGACGTATTTCCGTGACCTGCCCAGTGCGGCCAACCCTGAGCGAGGCATTGGCACAGACATGGCCACTCTGGACTCTGCTTACTTCCTCTCACAGGTAAAAACAACACTGAAAGCACAAAGAGAGAGCAAAGTAGAGAAGGGGGAGGGAGGAGGGTAGAAGAAATGCTACAGGTAGGAGGGAGCAGAAAGAGGGTGGAGTTGATAATTCCCTGATCTTTCCTGGTGCAGTGTCCATCAGTCCATCCATGTGTGTGTGTGTGTGTGTGTGTTCCGAGTCCTATTTGCATGACAGACTAGTGGACAAAATGTTCACTTTGCTTCTAAAAACCATCCACCAGAAGAAAATTAAAAAACAATTATACTTTTTTTGTTTCATCAAAACATACAGAATGTAATCAACAGGTATCAAAAGTAGGCGGGGAAATTTAATGAAGTCGGGCAATGTTGTAAAATTAAAGTTGTAACAGACTGTGCAGTTTGCTGAGTTTGATTTAAATGTTGCCAAACGTGTAAAGGAATGTCTATCATACAGTTCAGAAAAGGTCTACCTGGTAGTATTTGTTGTCATTCCTGCCATATGGGCAGTCACATGCTGTTGTTTGTGCCTCAGAATTTATTCATGTACTTGTCCAGCCTGTCAACAAATGAAAATCCTTGAAACATAGTCAGCAAGCGCCTACTGAAAAATCTGAGTATCACTTCCAAACTTAAGGATAAATTGTGAATGGTTTTTGATAATGGGATAGTGGTAAGAGTGACCCTGAGTCAAACATGACACAGGAGACACTGTTACATAGATCAGTTTTGGGTTACATCATATCACCCATTCAGGAGGATTTATAGTTTATATATATCTATATATTTATTTATATATAATTATATATTTATTTATATATAATTATATATTTATATTTATATAGCTGGATTAAATTACATATCTTTACCCAACTCACATATAGCAATTAACTCTAGTTCAGTGCTGGTAACGCTGTACCGCGGCGTCCCCTTGGTTACAAGGGAGACCACTCTAAAAAAGAGTGACCAATCCCATAAGGCCAGACTAATAACAAGTCTGACTTCCGTATGCGTGCGCATACGCCGCCATTTGTATCATTCCACACTCAGCGCTTCAAGGGACTGGTCGCTGTCTATGTACGCTCCGGCTGTTTTCAGCTACAGTGGTCGCCGCTTAATAAAACCACTTCTGGACCGACGAAAAATGGCTTTAATAAGCGGCGGATTTATTAACCGGCGGTCCAGGAATACGTCATTTTCGAAAGAAAAACAAAACTCTTTTATTTACGTCACTCAGTCACTTTCTTTCGTCATTTACACTTGTTTGAATCTAAACAAAACTTCACAAAGGATGTTGAACTTTTGTTTTAATTATGTACATGTACGTGTACTTTGATCATTTGCTGAAACCATCTGAGAAGACCCTCCTCAACTTCTTTTTCTTTACCAAACCGTTGTCGTTTTCTCATTGGAGAATCTTTTTCGGCGCTTTCGTGATTTCTCTGAGAAAACTGGCTTTAATAAGCGGCGGGTTGGGTTTATTAACCGGCTTTTTCTAATACATAAGATATAGTGATACATCCGGACCGTCTGAAATCGGCTTTTATAAGCGGCTGGCTCTATTAACCGCGGTTTTATTAAGCGGCGACCACTGTATTACCCTTAGTCTTTGGACTTTGGCTTCACCCCTTGGTTCGCCGCCGAGCTTTTGTCTTCACCTGATGCTGTTTGGGTGAGGTCTTTCTTGTTTGTTGAAACTTTGGCGACATTTTGGTCGCAATTTTCGGACTTGTAATATTTTTCAGAGAACATTTTTTGTGAGTTCGTTTTGTTATGGCGGAGAACGCCAAGAAGTCTAGCTCGAGACAGTTGACTGCTGAAGCTTCTCCCGCTAAGAAAGTATCTAGAAAGAATAAGAGTGCCGGACAAACCGCTATCTCAGTTCTAGAACCGGCGTCTAATAAATGTATTGATGTTCTTGTTGATAATCCGCCGACCGACATTTTGCCTTTGAAGGTTAAAGACAAGGTTAGCCATGTTGACAAAGCTGTCGTTGATTCTGGGGCTCCTGTTAGTTCAGGTTTGTTGCCCTCGGATGTTGCCTCGTTGTTGCTTACTTTGAGTTCGCAGGTTTCGACTTTGGCGGCAGATTTGACTTTTACTAGGGCGGAGCTACGCGCTCTTCCTTCCGGTGTTTTGGATGCGTCATCGCTTGCTCGGATCCGGCCTTCGCCTTCCGCTTCCACTTCCGCTTCCGTGTCTGTTTCCGCTTTTGTTACTCAAGCTGACGTTCATGCCGCGCAGGAGGGTGACGGTCACCTTGTGTCGTTGCTGAACGTGCCTGGGCATATCAAAGGTATGTCTACCCCACGAGTAGCCGGGTTCTCCGGCGAAAGTGGGTTGCGCTCACAGGAGGAAGAAGTGTGCTCATGGAGCCGCGATAGCCCTGAAAACTTGGCCGACCCCTTGCGCTCCGGCGCCCGGTCGGTGGGGTCGAAGGGCCCTGTGCAGCGTAAGGATTTGTCAAAGCCCTCTCGTTCAGAGCATAACGGGGATCGGACTTATCCTCTTCCGCCCGGGGGGCAGGAAGTCGTTGGTGTGGCTGACTCTTGGATTGATCATGCGAGTCTTTCTGAGGGTCAGCTTCCGGAGTGTGTTTTTGAGCATGACGGAGAGGCTGACGAGGGTGCTTCCACTACGGCGGAGGACACTCAACTTAACGTGCCGTTCAAGTTGCCGGAATGGCAAGCTGGTTCCGCAACCTGTCAACTTGATTGACTCTTTCGCTTTGCCTTCGGCGGTACTTCCGGTTCCACCGGAACTTGCTGTGTTACATGAAGACAGCTACAGTAAGGACAGGGTTGTTCCATATACTGACGCTTCACTTGCAGCTGTGGAGGAGACAGGAAGATCTCTGTTGGAGCTCTCTTCTGTTTCCGAATCTTTGCAAAGGTCTTTGTCGAGGTCCATTGCTACCTCACTTGATCCATTTGAGTTTCGCTTTGACGCTTCCTCTGTGGATGTTACCACTCTTTTGACCACTCTGGCTAGGGTTTCCAAAGAGCAGATGTCTCTGTCTGCTAAGCTCTACGCCCATGCCGTACATGCCAGGAGGTCTGCTTTTTTGGCAGGCTCTAGGATTAGGGATAAGGCCACTATTGAGAGCCTGAAGACTTCTCCATTCTCAGAGGGTGCTCTTTTGGGTCAGTCTTCCCTAGACGCTCTTCAGAAAGAGACTCAGGATGCGAGGGATCTTGCCATATCCCGTATCGCTCTCCAGGGTTATCAGAAGACTCAGAACAAGCCTCAGACTCAGTCGTCAAACAAGCTTCAGACTTCTTCGTCTGGTGGTGGAAAGACACAGAATCAGTCTTTTGCCTCGAAGGGTAGGGGCCGCGGAGCGCCTTACCCTAAGAGGGGACAGTCATTTGGCGGTTCTAGGGGGTCGGGGCGCAAGCCTCACCCCCAATGATGCTCCCCCGAACCTCCCATCCCGGTAGCCCCCGCACTGGTTGTAGCGGGCGTCCCGTCCAGGGCCCTCTCTTCCTGGCTGCAGCTGGTGGACAGCAAGTGGGTTACTGGGATCGTGTGTTCGGGGTTCCGACTTCTCTGGTCAGAGGAAAAGGCACCTCTTACCAGGATAATGCCGCCTTGCAGAGCTCCAAGAGACTTAGAGGCAAGGGCCGCTGTTCAAAGTGAAGTGACAGCCCTTCTCCTCAAGGGGGCAATAGAGGAAGTCACGGATCTACGGTCTCCGGGGTTTTACGGCAGACTCTTTGTAGTGCCGAAAGCCTCGGGAGTATGGAGACCGGTGTTGGATCTATCGACTTTGAACAAGTTCCTTCGGATAGTGAAATTCACCATGGAAACTCCGACCTCAGTACGGGAGGCTCTGCGTCCAGGGGATTGGGCAACGTCAGTGGATTAAACAGATGCGTATTTCCATGTCCTGATGCATGTTACAGACAGGAAATGGTTGCGCTTCCCCTGGGGAGACAAGGCCTACCAGTTCAGGGCCCTCCCGTTCGGCCTATCTCTCGCGCCATGGATCTTTACCATAGTCGTACGACAACTTTGCTCTCTGGTGAGAAAAGAGGGTGTGCGCCTCCGTGCGTACTTGGACGATTGGCTGATCCTCCATCAGGACAGAGATCTTTGCGGAGTCCATACTCGGAGAGTCCTCAGTCAGGCAGCTCAGCTCGGCTTTTCGATAAACCTGTCGAAGTCGGAGTTGGATCCATCCCAGAAGTTCTCATATCTAGGGATGGATTCCTCAGAGAAGGGTGTCCAAACTCCAGGACTTGATCCGCTCGCTTCACGGAGAGAATCTGGCCAGTGTACGGGTTCTGTCATCGGTACTTGGTCAGATGGAGTCGATGGCGTCTCTGATCCCACTAGGCAGGGTGCACAAAAGGCCTTTCCAGGCAGCCCTACAGGCTCGGTGGGACCAATCATCCCAGGGATGGGATGTCCAGATAGCTCTAGGGATCTGGTTTATTCTGACTACGCAGGTCTGGCTGCTCCCGTGGTTGTCACAGGGAGTTCCGATCGTCTGCCCGTTGCCAGAGAACGAGCTCTTCACAGACGCCTCTCTGAGGGGGTGGGGAGCTCACCTGGCAGAGCATATGGCGTCAGGGGTTTGGGACTTGGCTCAGTCCTCCCTGCACATCAATGCTCTGGAGTTGGAGGCAGTTTCTTTGGCCCTCCAAGCTTTTCTGCCTTTCCTGAAGAACAGTCATGTCAGGCTCCACACAGACAATATGACTGTGGCGTCTTACGTAAACAGGCAGGGCGGGACACGGTCTCTCAGTCTTTCAGACAGTGCTTGCCGCATTCTGACTTGGTGCGATTCTCGGCACATACTGCTGTCAGCGGTTTACCTGAAGGGCAGCTTGAACGTCCTTGTGGACACACTGAGCAGGGGAGACAAGGTTGTTCATTCAGAGTGGACTCTGTCTCATCAGTCCCTGCAGCGACTCTGGATACAGATCGAGAAGCCTTTGATCGACTTGTTCGCAACAAGATTTTTTGCGAGGCTGCCACTGTTTGTGTCCCCCTTCCCAGATCCTCTGGCGTGGGGAGTGAACGCTCTGGAACTGAACTGGTCAAACCTGACAGCTTACGCCTTTCCTCCGTTCTGTCTGTTAGGCAAGGTTTTGAGGAAAGTCGATTTGGAGAGACCAGCGCTGGTTCTGGTTGCCCCTTTTTGGCCAAGCCAGCACTGGTTCCCGGACTTGCTGCGACTGGCGGTTCGACTGCCTATCCCCCTCGCAGTAAGAAAGGGAGAACTCTTGCAACCCCGGTCAGGCATCCCTCACGAGAATCCTCAGGTTCTAAACCTACACGGATGGATTCTGTCAGAAGTTCTCTGCGTAAGGCAGGAGCATCTTCTGCCACTCTGAAGTTCGTGAAGCATGCCCATAGGGAGTTGACTAGCTCGGTGTACTCCTCTCATTGGTCGTCCTGGGTTACATGGGGCGGGGATATAGCTCAGTTGGTAGCGCGCTGGATTTGTATTCAGTTGGCCGCTGTCAGCGCGAGTTCGATCCCAGGTTCGGCGGAAATTTATTTCAGAGTCAACTTTGTGTGCAGACTCTCTTCGGTGTCCGAACCACCCCCCGTGTTTACTACTTTGGGTGTGCACGTTAAAGATCCCACGATTGACAAAAGGGTCTTTCCTGGCAAAATTGCTTAGGCACAGTTAATAATTGTCTACCATACCCGTGTGACTTGGAATAAGGCCGTGAAAGGTAAATATGCGCCGACATGGCTGCAATCTACTGGCCGTATAAAATTTCATCTCACACGGCATCACTGCAGAGCGCCTAGAACTGTACCCACGGAATATGCGCGATATAAGCCTCATTGATTGATTGATTGAACTTAACGGGGTTAAACCCCTGTCACCGAGATCTATGCAGGTAGCCAATCATTTGGCCTGGCTAGCAGATCAGGGTGGATCTTCCTCTTCCCTTCGTGTTAGAAGGTCAGCCATCTCCTCAACGCTACGGCAACTAGGTCACAAGATTACACTCAGTGGAGTCATCTCTAGTGTTATTAAGGGAGCCTCCCTTAAGGCCGCTCGCTTGAAGTCTCAGCTCCCTGCCTGGGATTTGTTGCTGGTTTTGCGTTATTTGGCTTCAGATGAGTTCGAACCAATTCAGTCAGCCAGCCTGGCTAATTTGACACGCAAGGCCGTTTTTCTAGTCTTACTCGCGACGTCTCGTAGAGGTAGCGAGGTACATGCTTTATCTGGGTTAGCGAAAGATATTTCGACCGAGAAAGATGGGTCTATTTCACTTAAGTTTAGGCCGGAATTTCTCGCAAAAAATCAGAAACCAGGCCAAATTTCTCCTGTCATTCACATTCCCCCCTTGAGCAAGATTCTTGCTCCTGGAGATCCTGATGTAGTTAATTGTCCCGTGAGAACGCTCAGCAGTTACCTGTCACGGACTCGGCACATTCGTTCAGAAAGCCAGAAGCTTCTCTTTATATCACTTAACACAGCAAGGTGTAAGGATATTGCGAAAGCAACGTAAACCAAGTGGGTCTCCACGTTGATCAGACAAGCTTACGCCTGGTGGCAAACACAGTCTGGAGATGTTAGGGCAGTGTTGCCTCTCACTTCAGCAAGAACGCATGAGGCTAGGGCATGGGCCTCCTCTTTGGCAGTCCTCCGGTCTGGCCGGTTGGCTGAAGTACTGGAGTCGGCCTACTGGCGGTCTGAGGACGTTTTTATTAACTTCTGCCTCAGAGACGTCTCCTCCTGGAGACAGGACGGCAGTTCCGCGTTACCTGCTATGGTAGCCGCAGGACAGGTCCTACTTTCATAATTTCGGTAAGTACCCGCCACCTATAGTAGCAATCTGCTATATGTGAGTTGGGTAAAGATATGTAATTTAATCCAAAATTTTAATAATAAATTTTCATTTAATTAATATACTTACCCAACTCACATCGTTTATTCCCTCCCGCCTCCCCGCTGTGGTGGTATGGGGGTCTAAAAAAGAAGTGAGTTGGGCTTCGTTTTGGAATGATACAAATGGCGGCGTATGCGCACGCATACGGAAGTCAGACTTGTTATTAGTCTGGCCTTATGGGATTGGTCACTCTTTTTTAGAGTGGTCTCCCTTGTAACCAAGGGGACGCATACAGCGTTACCTGCACTGAACTAGAGTTAATTGCTATATGTGAGTTGGGTAAGTATATTAATTAAATGAATATTAAATTACATATTCTTACTCCCAATCACATATTGCATTTGACTACGTCTGAGATGCTAGGTACTGAAAACGCTTACCCATCTAACACAACAAGGGGAAGCAAACCCATCACCAAAAAGGCAAACATAGCCATGGTAACGAGAGGGTATCCCGGGAGTTACCTCCCCTCTAGCGGATACCACGTCACTTCCTACCACACACGTGGCAACTCATACGATCTTTCAGCGTCCTAGAGAGAGGGTGTCCTGAATTTTTCGCTGACAGTGGCTATCTTGGTGAGACTTCTCACCTGCCTGCCACGTTTTACCTGTCTTTCACCTGTGCGGGCTCCAGTTGGTGAGCCGTTCTTGTTTTGGTTTGTTGTTTGCAAACGTCCTTTCTGTGTTGTTACTGATAGTTCGTCCGTGGGACTTGTGTTATCAGTAGCTGTTGCGTGCCGCCATTTGTATTTTCGTTAGCTTTGCTGATGTTTATTGTTTGGCATGTACCGGTCTTGTCTTCTCATGTGGTTGCAAGCTCGGTAGTTGTGTTCGTTGCACGTTCTTTGTTTTGTTTGTTTACTGAGTTTTCTGTCCGTTTTGAACGTACGTTTTTTCAGTACATTTTTGTCTTGCCTTGTTCGTTTTGGTTAGTCAGCATGGCTGACTCAGACGAGCGAAAGGGGTTAAGGCCGACGTTAGGGGTAATGTAACAAGCCCAAGTCGTCCTCTGCTTAGCTAGGTGTTGGGGCTTCTTACGAAGCCCTCAACACTGTTTTTTTTCGGTGACTTTTTCTCCTCCGAGTTCGACTACTGCTGTACGTCTAGCTCGGCCGTTGTTTCGCCGCCTTCTTCTTTGTTGGCTCCGGATTAGGGGGCTCTTGGTCCTCTTTGCTATATATCTCTTGTTTCAGATATCCGATACATTGGCCAGCGGGAGATGCAGCGCTCTTCCGTTTTTCGTTAGCTCTGCGCTGCCTTCCTCCTTTGGGGTTGTGCAGTCCCTTGCTTTGCTAGCTGTGGCTTCCGGTTCTGGAGTGCAGCTTCCTGCCTCTGCCGTTTCCGCCTTCTTCGCAGGCCATTCAAGTAAGTTGACCTGGTCCCACAGCCCTCGTGAGGCTTCGGGACACTCCCTGCCGGGAGACAGGTCAATTGGGCAGAGTCACTCTCTGCATTCTACTGGTGACTCGTCCTCCCGTTTCGGCTTTGGACGTTGGTAACCAGTCTGTGCTTTATGCTAGCGTCAGTCCCAGCCAGAAAGTCTGGGGCTTTGATGCTCAGCAGCAGCTTCCGTTTACGGTCGCCGCATTTCCGGCTTCGGCCGGAAGCACAGGTCCTCTCACTTCCCGCTCAGCTTGTGTGGTGAGGGTATGGATCACAGACTGGCCTCCGGGCTTTATGGCTTCCGGCCTCAGTCTATGCAGTCTTCGTTTCCGCTATCGGCGGTTTCGGCGGCTGCGTCTTTCCGGTTTCGACCGGAAGTATAGTTCCTCCTCTCACTTCCCGCTCAGCTTGTGTGGTGAGGGTATGGATCACAGACTGGCCTCCGGGCTTTATGGCTTCCGGCCTCAGTCTATGCAGTCTTCGTTTCCGCTATCGGCGGTTTCGGCGGCTGCGTTTTTCCGGTTTTGACCGGAAGTATAGGTCCTTCTCTCACTTCTCGCTCTGTTTGCGGTGAGTTTATGGACCACAGACTGGCCTCCGGCCTTTTTGGCTTCCGGCCTCAGTCTATGCCGTCGTCGTTTCCGCTCTTGTGGTTCCGGCGGCTGCGTTTTCGGTTTCGGCCGGAATTATAGGTCCACCTACACACGTCACTGTGTTCCGTTTGAGGTACTCTCTGCTCCAGGCTAAAAATAACCGGCAGTACCACTCTCCTCCCGTCTATTTACCCTTTCCTTCCCCATTTCCCTCCAACCCCTTCCGCCCACAGTGGCGCCTGAAATAGGGCCAGACCTGCACTCTTCTTTGTCTGCAGCTAGCGTGCGTGGCCCTCTAGCTCTCTGTTATGCTGTGTTGATAAGGATGCCGCGAGCAGAGAGATAGCAGTCGTTCTGAGTGTGTGATAATTCGGTGGCCCTTGCCTTTCGGAACTGATGTTTTTAGTGTGTTTAGTTGTATTTATTGCAATGCATGCCACAATTCACAAGACAGAAGAAAGGATACATGAGAGAATTAGAAAAAGTGTGTCCCCCCCCCCAAGTATATAATTATGCGACTCTTTGCACTCTGAAAAAAAATGTGCATGCTGCATTTAATGAAACACCTTGAAACAACGCAGTAAACAAAACATCCTAAATGTGCCACAATAAAAGAACACAAAATAATGAAAGATAAAGACAAAGGTAATCCCCAAGTACATAATACATATATACAACACTTTACGAAATATATACAAACAGTAGAGTATATACAGTCGTATATTTACATACATATTATGCCACGGACTACTAGTAGAAGTCATTGATGGTGCGCATGTAAAATTTGTTTTGCGTTTATATAAGTATATAATTCAAAATAGTGTAGATAATGTCAGTAACATATAAGAAAGAAAACTGTTCATGTTACAGTGTTAGCTGCATGTGAATAAAACAAAAAAGCTTACCTCACGGCCCTCCTATACAAGTCTCACAAACTTGTATATATAATATACCACAGGAGAAAAAAAAACGTAGCTCGCGCGCGCTCACCCAAATCCGCGCGAAGTGCCACATGATATTATACCCCGACAACACATAGGCGGATAATACATGTATGTCAATAGTATGAAACAAAACATGCCACAATTTTCAAGACAGAAGAAAGGGTAAATGAGAGAATTAGAAAAAGTGTTTGCTCCTCAAGTATATAATTATGCCACTCTTTACACTCTGAAAAACATGTGCATGTTGCATTTAAAGAAACAGGAACGGCACAGTATGTAAGACGGCAGAAGACAACACAGTAAACAAAACATCCTAAATGTGCCACAAAAAAAAGAACACTAATTAATGTCGTATTTAAAAACATATTATAGGCATGCGTATGGTGCGCATGTGAAATTTGTTTTGCGTTTATATAATTCAAAATAGTGCAATTAATGCCTGTAATATAAAAGAAAGAAAAAACGGTCTTTCAATACATGTTCATGCAAATTGTTAGCTGCATGTGAAGAAAACAAAAAGCCTACCTGATGTCTCCTCCTACATCAGTAATCCAATAGCAGCACACAAGTCGATTTGAAAGTTTTTCAACACAGTTTTTCACTCGTATTGTTCTCACAAACTTGTATATATACCACAGGAAACAAAACTCGTCGATCCGACGACAATTTAACGTTTGTTTCATTATCGCAAACAAAACAGAACAGACAAAACGAAACAAAACAACACAGCACAACAGTTGGGGTTGTTATTTCTCTGAGATGCTGAAGAAAAAAAAGATGACGTGCATTGTAATGGAATAGAGTGGGTGTAATTTCAAACTAAACGGTTCAAATGTGAGTGTAAACACACTCTTTACTCTTTTTGTCAAAGGTGCTTGCAACTGTTCTATTGGGCGGAGTTGGGTTTGTGGTTTGTTTTTTGACAAAACAGTGTTAGTATCTGTTGCTTTCTGTGACTGAGATACAGACTTTGCTACAGGTGTGTTATCGTTTGATTCTGCTGGGGCTTGGGTTTGAAATGATGTTGAAGCAGCTGACACGACGACTGTGTCATTGTTAGTACTTACATCACTCTGACTCTGAGTCGTACCCTTGCGAGATGTCAGCAGGTCGAACAGACGTTTTTTGACCACACGGCTTGCGGTTTTTGTTTCAGGTGTTGAAGAACACTGTGGCTGAAAGGTTTCAACAATAGAAGTGCTTGTACAGGCATCAGTACTGTCAACACATGTGCTTTTTCTTTGCGGACTAGCAGCTTTTTCACTGGCTTTTTTTTTTTTTTTTTTAAGACAACCGGCCATTTGTTCGGCAAACGTTTTACACACACTACAGTCAGCTACTTCCACTTTGGAGTTGTATTGTGTCCACATCACTTTTGTTTGTTCAATGTTACTATGCATTGCTTTTGAGAATCCTTGAGGTGGAATGTTAGGGGTTTTTTGTTGGCTGAGACGAACAGCGCATGTTGCACACAATGTACTTGAGAAAGTGGTGCCATTAGCTTCTTCAGAAACTTGAATACCGTGAAACTGAAACAACCCTGATGCATAGTTTTTGCAATGCCTAATGGTATGATGTTTGTCCTTCGCTGCCTTTGATCTTCTGCCACAAATTCTGCACATAGCATTTAGCCTAAATATGTGGAGATCTTCTGTATGTTGCACTGCCGCCATTCTTAACTGAGACACCTTAAATCAATAAATAGAGTGACTACAAATTGAAAGAAATTGATAACAATAAACAATCAAAACCATATACACTGATACAGACAGGCAAGAACATAAGCACAATTCAATCACATATTCTTACCTCAACTCACATAAATGGCATTAACTTCAGTTCATTGCTAAGATATTGAAGTAGTACTCGACCCTGGTAAGGGGGGAAGTAACTCCCTAAGAAAAACAATCCGTAGTCAAGGACGGGAGTCACCTCCCCTACCGGTAACCCGCACATGCGCGGTCCTGCTACCGGCCGTCATTCCACCCACTTCAACACTACTGCACAGACGTGTTGTTGTACTCCGGCATATTTTTTGCCTTGGCCTTTTTGTGGAAGGCCATTTGACCCTGGTCTTTGCGTTGCTTTCTTTAGGTAAGATCGTTTCACTTCTCTTCGCTACGCGTTGCGTTTGTTTGAGTATTTTCGCTGTTGTAATTCTTCTACACGTGCGCGTGTTCGATATTGCAAATGGCGGACAAAAACTCTAAAAGCAAGGGCAAACTTGTTTCTCTGCTCTCTTCACCGGGGAAAGAGAAGGATAAGGACAAGTCTAAGTCTAAATCAAAGACGCGTGCCTCTGTAACTTCGTCACAGGCTACGTCTTTAATTCTGGTTACTGACCCGGTGACTAAGAAAACAGAACGGGTTTCGCTCGACTCCACGTCACCGTCACCGGTTTTTCCCACGCAGGAACGCTCTACTTCTCCTCTCTCGCGCTCGCAGACGCCACGGTCTAGCGAGTCCGTGTCTCGGGAAGAAGTTTTGGCAATGTTTGCTACCTTGAAGCATGACCTAGTTGCCTTACATTCTGCGGAAAGACCTGTCGCTCCCCTCCCGCCTGGCGTGGGGGGGGGGTGGCCTCTCTTTCTAGGCTGCGGCCGTCAGCGACGATCACGTCGGCTGATCTCGGGCCGGATTTTTCTGGTTTGGTTGCGGATTCCCCTGCCTTTTCAGGGGGGTTCGCGGCCTTAGCGCCGCCCGGTTCCAGCGCTTCGGCGTTGGGTGGCGTTTGTGGGAGTCCCCATCTTTTTGGGGGCTCACACTTGCCTGCGGGCCCGGGTTACGCTTTTGCGTCGCCGGGTTCGCAGACGGCTCCTCCCCGGCAGTACACCGTCCATCACGTGGCGGGTGCGCTAGGGAGCGGCGAAGCGCGCCAGCCTGCCCCCCTGGGATCAGTTTCGGCTGTCCCGGCCTCTGGGGGGCAGGCAGCAGCGTCTTGTCTGTCCAGCTCTGGCCTACAAGATTCTGTCGGCGGTCATCGACCTGTAGCTCTTGGTCCGGCTGCCGCCGTTCCTGGTTCGAGTTCGCAGGGGGTAGGCTCCTCTGGTTGCCCCTCGGGGCTTCCGGTCGGGCCTGCCCGTGGGTTGTCGTCCTCGACTTCCGGTTGTGCTGTGGCAGGCACTTCCGGTGGAGGACAGCGGGCTAGTGGTTCCGGTGGCAGTGTCCCTGCTATCCCGTCCCTGGTTACGCATCGACTTCCGGCCCCGACTTCCGGTTCCGCCGCGGCGGTTCCGGTTGTCGGCGGTGCTGTTGGTGGACAGTTTGCGGCGCTTCTGTCTATTGTTCAACCGACTCTAGCCACTTCCGCTTCCGTGGACGGGTGGGTTTCCGGTTTGCCGGACCCTCCTTCTGATGGAGATCAGGAAGGTTTTGGAGAGGAACAGGAAGGGGATGAGGATTGCTCTGAATCTGTTACCCCCTTACGGATTCCCAATAAACTGGGCCCTACTCTGGAGTTGGCTGCGGAGATAACCTCACGGTATTTCCCTGAGGGTGTCTCCGCCGATTCTACTGTGGTCGCACCCCCTCCTTCTGCTTTGGCAGATTTTGCGGGCGCGGGGGACACGAAGGCGAAGTTCCGGTTCGTTGAATCTCCTTCCGTCCCTTTTGTGATGGCTCAGGTGTTGGCGGACGCTAACACACCCTACCCTCTCTTGGCTGCTCATGGGGAAGCCCCCCCCCGTCTGCTCAGCCTTGGTTAACCTCGGCTCAGGCAGGCGGCGGTCTCCCAGCTAATTCAAGAAGATCGCGGCTGCCTAGCAGGCCACATTCTCTTCTCTCATCGTTTTCGCTGCCCACAGCTCCACTTCCGGTAACTCCGGAACTGGCTCGCTTGCGGCAGGATGGTTATAGCCGAGATAGGACTTCCGTTTGTACGGAACAGAGTCTACTCGGGCTGGAGGAAAGCGGGCGTTCTTCCCTTGAACTGACCTCTTTAGCGGAAACGCTCATCCGGTCTCTCACGAGAGCCATCGCTTCGTCCATCGAGCCTTTTAGGTTTCGTGACGATGCTATTGAGGCTGATGCTGCCATGCTCCTGGCGGCGCTTGCGAAGGTCACTGACAGTCAGATGACGCTTGCTGCTCGGCTCTACTCTCAGGTGGTGTTCTGGAGGCGCGAGGCTTTTCTTAACGGCTCTCGCCTGACGGATAAGGCCACCATAGACTCTTTGAGAGTCTCTCCCTTTTCAGAGGGTGCGTTGCTGGGGTCACGCTCTTTGGATGCCCTTCGGCAGCAAACTGAGGAAACTCGTGACCAACATGTGGTGCAACTGACGGAACTCGCTCTTAAGCAGCACAGCAACAAACCACGGAGTTCTGCGTCAGCGCCAGACAGCTCTTCTGGGCAGCAGTCGTCTCGCGCAGGTAGGGGTGGGTCACGGTCCCGTCCTTACCAGCGTAAACCTTCCTTCAGGAAGCGGGGGTCTGGGCGCAAGCCCAACCCCCAATGAGTCACCCCCGATCCAGTCACCCCCCCCAGCCTCTGCCCTTTTGGTAGCAGGCGGCCTCTTCCGGGTTCTTCCAGCTTGGCTGTCTCGGACAAGCAGCCTATGGAGCATGGGGGTGATTCGATCGGGGTTCCGCCTTCCTTGGCAGGAAGGCAAAGCCCCTTCGTCCAGGGCGCCGGCCAACTTCCGGTTTCCGGTCAGCCCAGACGCTCAGGAGTCTTTACAGGCGGAAATCCTTCTCTTTCTGCGGAAGCAGGCTATAGAGAAGTTTCTCGGCCACCCCTTCTTGGGACTTTACGGCAGAATTTTGGTCGTCCCCGGGGTGTCGCACCAAGGCATGGTGTTCGATTCACGGGAGTGGGCAGTCCGTCCCACTCAACGTTCAAACTGCAGGCGCGCCCTTTTCAGGCGGCGCTCTGTTCAGTCTGGAATCCGACGTCACACGGCTGGGACGTCTCAGTTCCGTTTCGGGGTCTGGTTGCAGCAGACCACGCCTCAGTGGATGAACACTCCTTGGCTTCTGCAGGGAGTGCCCATAGCGCTTCCTCCTCCTTACACGCATCTCTTTGCGGGCGCAGCACAGAAGGGCTGCGGGGCTCACTTGGACACGCACACGACTTCCGGTCGGTGGTCACAAGAGCAGCGGTCTATGGCACAGCATTTGCCTCGAGCTCGAGGCGGTCTTTCTGGGTTTTCATCACTTTCTCTCCACTTTCCAGGGCACCCATGTGTTGTTTCTTTACGACAACACGGCGGTCTCTGCTTATTCCAACAAATAGGGCGGGTCCCGATCTCGGCTGTGGTCCAGCCGAGCATGCGAGACTCTTTCTTAGATCCTGATCTCGGCTCGCTATCTGCCCGGCTGCCTGAACGTCCTTGCCGACGTCATCAGCCGTTCCTTCCAGATCCTCCACACGGTGTGGACCATCACCCATCAGGCGCTCCTCCTTCTTTGGGCGCAGGTAGAGCGTCCGATGGTCATCCTTTTCGCCACGAGATTTTCACGTCGCCTCCCGATCGTTGTGTCTGTTTCCGGGCCCGGAAGCTTGGCAGATCGACGCGATGACGATCAGCTGGACAGGGCTAGAGGCTTACGCCTTCCCTCCCACTCCACTCTTCGGAAGGGTTCAGCCTAAAGCCGACTTAGAGCGGCTTCATCTCCTTCTCGTGGCACCGCGCTGGCCCAGTCAGCATTAGTTCCCGGACCCCATGCGGCTCGCCAGCGGCCCGCCAATCCCGCTCGGCCGCCGGCGAGGGGAGCTTTTCCAGCCCAGAACGGGGACTCTGCACAATCGCCCCGAGGGCCTGGATCCTCACGCCTGGAGAGGGTTCGGAGATCACTGGGGTGCTCAGGCGCCTCCGCTTTCGCTGTTGGACTTAGGCCAGAAGGCTCTCAGGCCACCTCCTCTGTCTACTAGTCACGCTGGCTGGCTTGGACTCGATGGTTTGCGGCTAACAATGTTGTCCCGGTCGCCCTGCGATCAATGCAGGTCGCACACCATCTGGCATGGCTCTCCGCTCGGGGACGCGCCGCGTCCTCTTTGCGCGCTCGCCGCTCAGCCATCTCTGTTTCTTTTAAGCAACTTGGACGCTCCATCTCCCTCGGGGGAGTTATCGCGAGTGTGCTAAAGGGCGCGGCCCTCAGTTCTGCAACGGAGAGAACTTCTGTCCCGGCTTGGGACGTTCTTCTAGTACTCGAATTTCTCCGTTCTAGTGCTTTTGAACCTTTACCAGACGCTAGTCTCTCTGACCTTACGCGCAAAACTCTCATGCTCATACTGCTCGCTTCCGCGCGGAGGGGCAGTGAGATCCACGGCCTCTCAGGCCTAGACCGGGATATCACTTTCGAAAGAGACGGCTCGGTTTCACTGCGTGTCCGTCCCGATTTTCTCGCCAAGAATCCAAAACCTGGTCAACTTTCACCGACCATTTCCATTCGGCCTCTCCGGGACATTTTTAGCCCCCGGCGATCCGGATCTTTCTAACTGTCCGGTACGCGCGCTTAAGGCTTACTTGTCGCGCACCGCTCCGTTTCGAGCATCAGCTCCGAAGTTGTTGTTTATTTCGATCATTTAAGCCCGAATTAAAGACTTTGCAAAAACCACGCTTTCCAGATGGTCTTCCACACTTATAAGGCATGCTTATCAGTGGTGGCAGACACAAATGGGGGGGGGGCAGTCAGTCCTTCCTCCTCGATCACCTCGTACGCACGGGGCTTGAGCGTGGGCAACTTCCTTAGCTGTCCTCAAGTCTGGAAGGATGTCAGACGTCCTCAAAGCTGCATACTGGACGACTCATGATGTCTTCCTCAGCTACTACCTCCGGGGCATTGCCAGCACTCATCCGGACGGTACCAACTGCCTCCCAGCTATGGTTGCCGCAGGCCAGATACTTCCAAGAGATTAATGTGAGTATCCCACCGCCTTTATGTGCAATCTGCCATTTATGTGAGTTGAGGTAAGAATATGTGATTGAATCGAAAATTTCAAAACTAAATTTTCATTTAATTAATATACTTACTCAACTCACATCGTTTATACCCTCCCATCCATCCCCGCTAACATTATATGTGTTACAGGTGTGTGTTTCCGTGGGGGAATGACGGCCGGTAGCAGGACCGCGCATGTGCGGGTTACCGGTAGGGGAGGTGACTCCCGTCCTTGACTACGGATTGTTTTTCTTAGGGAGTTACTTCCCCCCTTACCAGGGTCGAGTACTACTTCAATATCTTAGCAATGAACTGAAGTTAATGCCATTTATGTGAGTTGAGTAAGTATATTAATTAAATGAAAATTTAGTTTTGAAATTTTCGATTACAGTCACAACATTAAGTCAGGAATAAACACGTCACAAAAAAAAAGGGGGGGGGGGGACGCAAAACAAGCAATACAAAAAACAGAACAGATGAAATGCACTAGAGTCGAGTGCCTGTTCCAAACGGTGCCTGTTCCAAACGGTGCATGCACTGATTAGGCGCGTGGATTAACGAAACAAAACTGCTCTAAACTCAAACACTAAAAAACTTATTCTCACTCTATGACACAGTTTAGACTAAGTACTTACTGACGGCAACATCAGAAACACAGTCGGTCGTTGGTATAAACATTGAGCGTGGTTACAAAATGGTATACAATGCGCACGTTCTGATACAACAAAGAACGACCTGCCGGTAGATTCGATAGCAGTATTACTTCAACATCAAACAAACCGAATCCTATCAGGAACTCTAGTTTGCACATACACAAAGCCTGAATATCCGAGTAACAATATACACAAGATGACGGTAATCCAACGTTCAAGTCACGCAAACAAGGTTCATTTCATACCAAGAAACACGTATTTTTTCACACTGGCGCCACACGCTGTACACTTCCAGAGTACAATGAACAAGGGCTTTGTGAAGCTGGCATTTCCCCGCGAAACTAAAGAGGTCACCGCCAGCGCAGGGTAGGCTATTTATGGCCTGCTTGCTCCAAGCTGCCTGGCCGCTGAGATAGCATAACCGCTGCAGCAGTGAAATAGTGTGACGTACGCTGCAGCTGCCGTGTATGGCGGGACCGTAGACTGGCCTCCGGGCACGATGGCTTCCAGCCTCAGTCTTTGCAGTCTTTGTTTCCGCGGTGGCGGTTTCGGCGTCTGCGTTTTCGGGTGGTTTGCGGCCAGTTGACAAGAACTCCTGTTGCAGGTTCGGACTTTGTTGACTGGCAGCGGCGGCCGTTCCCGGTTTCGGCCGGGATAAACGGTTCCGGTTTCGGCCGGAAGTATAGGTCCACCTACACATGTACGCTGTAGCGGCGGGGTACGGGGGATCGCAGACTGGCCTTCGGGCTTTATGGCTTCCGGCCTCAGTCTATGCAGTCTTCGTTTCCGCGGTGGCGGTCTCGGCGGCTGCCTTTTCGGTTTTGACTGAAAGTGTAGGTCCACCTAAACAGGTTCGCTTTGAAGCTCGGTTTTGGGTGGACCACACACTGGCCTTCAGGCTTTCTGGCGTTGGCCTCAGCCTCTGCAGTCTTCGTTTCCGTTGTGACGGTTACGTCAGCTGCTAGCCGGCTTCGGCCGGGTTTGCTGTTCTTCTTTTTGGCAATTCCTTTGGATGGCAGGGAGAAGGCAACAGTGTCTGGCAATAGGCCCTCCTTCACTTGTACGCCCCGTCGTTGGTGGTAGGATGGGCCGCAGACTGGCCTCCTGGCTTTATGGCTGCCTGCCTCAGCCTACGCAGCCTTCGTTTCCGCTTTCTGTGGTTTCGGCGGCGGCGTTTCCGGCTTCGGTCGGGTATGCTGTTCCTCTTTCTGTCACTTCCGGTGGGACGTCAGAGAGGGAACAATAGCAGCCGGCTTTCAGCACTCTGTGCTTTGGTCAGGGCAGTCAGTGCTTCGCCCGGAGGGCGTTGCACGGCCTCTCGCCCGGGCCTGCGGTCGGAGGGGTGGTCTACTTACCCTTTTCCTCATGGTCAAGGGATGAGTGAGGTCCTTTTCTGGGTTACGGTTTCCGGTTTCCGGGTATTCCGTTCTTCCTCCCACCGCTGGGTTTATGGCTTCGGCCTTTGTCCTTTTTAGTCCACTCTGAGGTTCAGTTGGTGGTCAGCGAAGGAACATGGTCGGGATTTCCGGCAAGGCTCAAGGCTATTCTTGCAGCCGTGGCGGACGTTACTTCCTGGTACCCTCCTTTTGGGAATATTAAGTCTCTCACCACATGGTCACTCTGTGGCTGTGCTGGGGTTGACCGGAGACTGGCTTCCGGGCTTTTCAGCTTCCGGCCTCAGTCTCAGCAGCCTTATATTTTGCATGCTGCGTCTTGGTCGGTTTGCATTTCTGGCTGTGGCTGGATATACTGTTCCTCTTCTTTCCGGTTGCTTTCTGGGAGAAAGGAACGGCTGCCGCTTTCGGGCGGTCCAGCTCCTCGGCCGGGGTAGTTGTCTCGTCACCTTTCCGGTGGGAGGGGCTTCTGTCTATTGCGTCCCGTTGTCTTGGACGTCATTTGGCTGTTTCTGACTCGCTGTCAGTCAGGGTATCAGCTAATACGATGTTCCGGTACGCGCGCTTCCGGTTTTCCGGTTATTCCGTGTACTTTTTCTGCCTCTGGTGGATGTGACTTCGGCATTTTCTTTCGCTCGGCCACTCTGACTTCAGTGGGTGGCTAGAAAAGAGACATCTTTTGGGGTTTTCCGTAGCAGTGTGAGCGGAGATCAGGTGCTTGATCCTCGCTTCTCTGCCCTTCGGGGTTACGGGTGCCCGCCCTCAGGCGGCGAACAGTTGTTTCAGCCACGGGCTGCTGCTTCTGTCGCACTTCCGGCTGGCCGGAGAGGTGGTTCTCTTACCGGCGTCTTAGTTACGTCAGGGTTTTAGAACAACGATTGACCTTTGTGGTCATTATTGTCTGTCGCTGGGTCCGACTCTGCCTGTCTTGGCGATCAGACTTGTTCTGGTGTTTCGTCCTAACTTAAGCTGTCCTTGAGTTGTCCTCGGAGGTTACATTCAGTTTTCTGAGGGGGCGTTGTCTTTGGCAACGTAGGTCGGAGGAGTCATCCTTTGTGGCTTACCTTCTCTCTCAGTTTTGGCCAGTCCTCTCCTTCTGGAAGGGGGGAGCTGGCTAATGTTCCTATTTTCTTTCGTTTACCTGCGTACGGCGGGTACTTCGGAATTATGGCTGTCCTACGGACATTATGGCTTTTAGTCTTGACCGGTGCGATTGTCTCCTGCATTTCGCAGGTAGCTATGGCATTTCCGGCGCCTGTGTCGGCAGATTTCTAGGCTTTCTGCATCCTCTTTCTGAGGTGAGTCAGTACGACTTCCGTTCGGTCGGGTTTCTTGCTACAGTCACCCTTCTATCACAGGCTACTATGTTTATGGTGTTGGCCCGTTGGCTCAGTGTTTGTCCCTCAGTCTTTCAGACGTGGACAGGCTTTTTCGGGCCTTTCGCTCAAACCCAGGAGGGCTCTTGATTTGATCTGGGATATAATTTCCAGTCTTTTCCTGAGACCCCTTGTCTCGGGAGTCTTTTGGCTGGTCGGCTTCACGCTTTGTCTGGTATGCTTACCAGTCGTGTTTTCGGCTTTGGGTTCTTGATTCGGTTTCAATTACCTACAAGCGGACTGAACTGCGAGCTCTATGGCTTGGGGGCCATTTTTTGTCATGGTTACTGGTCACTCTAGGCTTTTGCCCTCTGTGACTCCCGCACTTTCGGGTGCTTATGCTTGTTGCAAGTATCGGCTTCCTCGTACTATCCCTTTCTGCTTTGGCACGAACGGGTAGAGGATTTCGGGTTACCATCTCTTTTGAGAGCAGCAGGTCTGCCGTTTACGGCACCCTTCTTTAGCATGCGTTAGGGGTGACGATGTCAAAAGATCGCAGTCAGGGTTTTTCCTGTTGTTTTCTTGCGTCACTTCCTAAGCGTACCTTGATCGTTTCTTGGTTAGTTGTACTCTAACACAGAGTAGCAGACAGTGTGCTAAGGGGGGGGGGTGAGCGTTTCTTCATGTTCTTGGAACTTTCGGAACGCTTATGCTCTTTTTGAGTTTGTTTACCATCGGGTCGGACTCTGGTACTTTGTACTCAGGTCTTTCTCTTTCGTTTTGCGCGGAGTTTGGTCGCTCTTCTCTAGAGCTGACCTATATCGCTCAGTTGTTGTCGGGCTTTGGCATAGCCTTCCAACAAGAAAGGGGGGGGGGTCAGATTGTCTTCCCCTCCTCTTGGCTCGGGTTCATGTAATCCAGGGCTCTTCTTCCTCCCTGGGCCGCCTTCTTTACGGTCCGGGGAGGAAGGGTTGGGCACAGCTTTCTGAAGGTGTCTCTAGCAAGTTTGGTCTAAGCGACATCCTGGCTGTCTTTCAGGATTTTCTCTGGCCCCTTTCTGGCTTGTTGGCAGGGGGCCAGTTCCTGGTAAGGGTGTTAGAGGGAGTTAGAATTTTTCTTTCCCACTGGGCCCTTCATGCCTTTTTGGGCAGCGGGCCAGTTTCTGGCAGGGTTTCTAATGGGAGTTAAAAAATTTTCTTTCCCACCGCCTTGTTGATGTTATCTGCAATATGTGATTGGGAGTAAGAATATGTAATTTAATATAAAATTTCTAAAGTAAATTTTCATTTGATTAATATACTTACCCCAATCACATAGTGTAGGCCCGCCCGCCTGCCCCGCTTATGGTTTGAGTTTTCTTCAAGTCGTATGAGTTGCCACGTGTGTGGTAGGAAGTGACGTGGTATCCGCTAGAGGGGAGGTAACTCCCGGGATACCCTCTCGTTACCATGGCTACGTTTGCCTTTTTGGTGATGGGTTTGCTTCCCCTTGTTGTGTTAGATGGGTAAGCGTTTTCAGTACCTAGCATCTCAGACGTAGTCAAATGCAATATGTGATTGGGGTAAGTATATTAATCAAATGAAAATTTACTTTAGAAATTTTATATTTATTCATAAAATTTTGGATTTCTGCTTATCGGGGATCTTTATACATGCACATTGTAATACAGGGACTGAGACAGACCTGGTTACTGTACGAAATTTGCGTACAATCTTACGAAATTGAAGACCGCTGTACGATTATACGCCAGACATTAAAATCATACGCCAAAAAAAAAAAAAATATATATATATATATATAAGTCTGAAGAGGACTGTGTGAGCCTAGAAAGCAATGTGTAAAGAGGACTGTGTGAGACCAGAAAATACTGACCAGTGCAGTGACAGAAATGAAGGGCTGACTCAATACTGCTGACAGCAGCTGATGCAAATTTTCCTCAGAGGTCAAAAATAAAAATTATGTTTTTCTATCATTCGTTTTGTGTCACATTTTCAAATATCTAATAGTGTATGGGTTTTTGTTTTCAACAAAAATGTTTTAATTTACTTTCAGCACAAATTCTTTCTTACATGTATTTACAGTCTTTAAATAATGGGGTTTGAGGGGGGAATAAAGCACAGTGTGTACCGCGAGAATGAATTGTACACCTTAAAATTCTGATTAGCCTCATTTGTATACCAGGAAATTTTAGTGGTAATCAGGTCTGCTGAGAGAATAAATGGTATTGAACTACAGTTAAATCAAATAGCACACTAGGCGTATGTCAACAGTTGTGGCCCTATTGATTCACCTGAGCTAAATCCTCCCCACTCCTCTTGGTGCTAAAATGTGCAGTTAATGCACCATCTGGTTTTTTCAACACACCCAATATGGTGTTAGCGTCTGTACAGATGTCACCATAATCTTGGCTTTAATACAAAAAATAAAATACAGGTAGCGTAAGGAATGCGTCAGGGTGAAATCAGTACTTTGTCCTTGTGTCCGTCGATCTCTTTGTCTTTGATTGTTTGTCCTTCTGTCTAACATATTGAATGTTGATGTTAATGTTAGAAAAGTGTTTTTGACAATAATGAGAACTACTCAAGACACGTACCTGAGATGGTTCCAATACAGAATATTACATAGAATGTTGCCCACTCCACGGCTGGTATTTTTAATGAAAATTTCTGATACACCCCAGTGTTGTTTTTGTCAACATGAGGAGGAAACCTTAGAACATTTGTTTGGGGATTTGACTAGAGTTCAGCTTTTTTGATCTGACTTCACTGAATGGTTATGCTTACATTTGTACATTGCGTTAATTTGAAACTCTCAAAAGAACTGATTATTTTAGGACATTTGGATAATGTATGCACTGATGTTGTTTTGGATCTGTTTATTCTCCTTGCTAAACAATGTACATGTATATTTTGAGCCAAATTGAATAAGATTGCCCTAACACTTAATGTATTTTTGAAAATTGTGAAACAAAGATTTTTGATTGAAAAGTATAATGCTAGTGTAAATAGTAATTATGGTAAATTTGCAGAGATCGATGTCTATATAAACACTTTTCATTGATGTTTTATGAAAATTTAGCGACTTGTTGTTCCTATTCCTCTTACCCATAGCAAATATATACATATGTTTATGCCAATAGTACCCTATGTATGTATTGAAACAAGATATTGCCAGTAAATGTTAAAGTGTGACCACCGCCCCCACCACCTATGCCCCCCTCTCACACACACATACACCCCCTCTCCATATCCCACCCCTCTCAACCCCACCACTGTCCAGGTATGTCTGTGTGTACAGTTGTCTATGTCAAGTCAATGTGTAGACTGTCTCGTTTCATGATTGTAAACCCTGTGGATGTTTTATGTGATGTTCAAGTGTATACACTGTATGTTGTAAAACCCACAAAAATTGATTAAAAAAAGCAACAACAAAAACTAATAAGTAATGGACAGGTGGTAATGTAGGAAGAAAACTCATCAAGGATCTTTTGGAGTGATCGTAATGGACAGGTGGTTGTTGTGAAGTTGTGGTCGCTAGGGCAGGTTCAACTGTACTGTTATATTGTGTCTACCTCAACTTATGGAGTAAATTTGTAATTGAATTATGAAGAAAGATAACTTTCACCGATGCATATTTGTGTGTTTGCTGCATGCAGGTGATACTGACGGCGGTGATGGGGAGCGTGGTGCACATCACCGGCACCGTCATCAGCTACATGATCACCGCCGGCTTTTTCGGTCTCCTGGCTTGCTTCTTCATCGAGCACATCGTGGTGTGCCCGGAGGACATGGTTCAGTACGCACACCCCTCGCACTCCTCCTGACTCAAGGTGCCGCTAGCAGGGCACGAGGACTAGTGTTTCATGGTGATATACTGTGTATGGTGTATGCTGACATAATTTGATGTGTACTGATGTATAATGCGATGTATGCCGAGAGAGTTTGGCGTATGCTGAAATAGTGTGGTATGAATAATATGTAATATGTTTAAAACATCCTAAAGAAGGCAGTTTGCCGAAATATTGAAAAAGAAACAAATCTTACCTGGTTACTGATGTGTCCACTTTTGTTTGAATAGTGTGGTATGTTCTGATATAATGTGATGTTTGCTGATATAATATGATGTGTACTGATATAATGTGGTGTATGCTGCTACGGTTTGGTGTATGCTGATATAGTGACGCGTGTTCTGTTATAGTGCAGTGTATATTATATGATGCATGTGCTACGAAAGATAATATGATGGGTGGGGATATAATTTGCTGTGTAAGAGGGGAATGTTTGAGAGTGCACTGACATTGTGTGTTGTTCTGTATTTCTGAGAGCAGTCAGTGCTTGACAGGTGTGTGTTTTTGTCTTCAGTACAGATGTCAACTGGTTTGTATGGACACACTGACCTGGTGCCTGAATTTGTGTTCTAATGCAGAGAAACTACGATGGAACCTTCCCTTAAAGACCAACCACCCCCCACCCCCCCCCCCCCCCCCCCCCCCATTAAAACCTTGTTTCCTCAGACTTTGTGTTCACAACCTCTGTAAATTTACCTCCATTTTTAGACTCCCTACTTTTGAAAATTTGGTAGATTTGTGGAGGTCTGAAAAGGATGTTCCACTGTATTTGTTAGTGGGTGAATTCTGTAGATAACTCTGTTAGTGGGTGAATTCTGTAGATAACTCTGTTAGTGGGTGAATTCTGTAGATAACTCTGTTAGTGGGTGAATTCTGTAGATAACTCTGTTAGTGGGTGAATTCTGTAGATAACTCTGTTAGTGGGTGAATTCTGTAGACAACTCTGTTAGTGGGTGAATTCTGTAGATAACTCTGTTGTGCTTTTTATAGGCTGAGGAAGAGTTGTATTTGTTAGTGGGTGAATTCTGTAGATAACTCTGTTGTGGTTTTTATATAGGCTGAGGAAGAGTTGTATTTCTTGAAGCTAAACCTCATCTGCAAAGAATATGACTCTTCCCCACGCCATAAAAAAACAGACAGAGGTATTTCCCAACATTGTCTACTATTGTGATCTTTCCTCAGGACCAGTATAAACAATACTCCAGGGTGATATTGGTCACACAGGGGTCCCTGTAATGTACGTCCCCCAGGGTGATATTGGTCACACAGGGGTCCCTGCAATGTACGTCCCCCAGGGTGATATTGGTCACACAGGGGTCCCTGCAATGTACGTCCCCCAGGGTGATATTGGTCACACAGGGGTCCCTGCAATGTACGTCCCCCAGCATGAGTGGACACTTGCAATGTACTGATAGGTTTGTAATGGCTCCAGGATGTCTGTTCATGAAAGGGACTGCTGTAGAAAAAATGGAGAAAACTTTACAAAGAGAGAATCCCCAAGGTCATACACAAAGAAGGTCACCTGCCCTTTTAAGCTGAATTCAGGTAACTGCTTGCTTTTCTGCCGTAGTGACTGCTCCTAGTTTGTGACCACTGGTTCATGTGATTGAATGATGACTAAGAGAGTGCCAAGATCGTACACAAATAAGGAGGCGTCTTTAACACAGTATTTGTATATTTTGTCTGCTTTTTTTGTAATGGACTTTTTGTGTCTGTCTGTTTTTAGAGGTACACGGCAACCTTTTCATAAGTTTAGTTTAGTCATTCACCATGCAGTCCCTGCAGTCTGACTGTAAAACAAAACTCAGACCTTAAAGGAAAAGAATAGACCCCATATTGTCCTGTGAGAGAGGTTACTCTCATGGACATTCGTGCTGCTTTCATTGTGGTGAGAAGTGAGCTACCATACAGTACGTAGCTACCCCAGTTTTGTTTTTTCGTTGTTGTTTTGTTTTTGGCATTTGTGCTTCAGTCTCCTATTTTAGCCTTTGTGTTTTAACTCCACACCTGTTTGCTTCAGGGTCAGTGATATTTTCTGTGTGTCAGTATGAACCTCTGATCACTCAATCTCTGTTGACTTAAACTGTCTTTACAAATGTTGGTGTCACAGCTGTGTTTGCTGAACTATTGTTCATTTGCTGTCAGGATTTACTTCTGCAGTACTTGATATTTTTCGTGACTTTCTGAGAACAAGTATCCCGTCCTATTTAGGTGTCAGTAAAGTCCGGTCAGTCTGTGTGAGTATAGTGTGCGCTCACTTAAAAAAAAAAAAAAGCACCAGTGTTGTAATCATATATTTAGTGATGTTTATTCTCCAATATCGAGCGCTTACATCAGGTTGAGATTCCTGTTTGATGACCATTCTTCGTTTACTGTTATTTTTTGTTATGACAAAGTTTAGCTGCATTTGTAAGTACCAATGTCCACTTGTCGTCAGCCAACATTTATTTTTGTGGTTATTTTGTCTGTTGCTGATGGTTGATCCATAGTCAGTCAGTGACAACAAAGCCATGGACAAGGCTTTTATCTTGTGTTGTCAGGCCAGACGCCTGTTCAATACAGACAAGAAATATTGGAAAGCGAGCAGTTTGCTTGGTTAGTGTTAATGAAGGTGTGTGTAAATCACTTTCTTTACTTGCAAGTCAAAAATTAAATAAGATTGGTGGATATTGAAGGAGTGGTTGTGAATAACTACAGTGGCTGCCAACTGTGCAGCTGCCAAGTTTTGTCATCAAGCTCCTC
The DNA here is from genome assembly GCF_037325665.1 of Littorina saxatilis. Lineage (NCBI taxonomy): Eukaryota > Metazoa > Mollusca > Gastropoda > Littorinimorpha > Littorinidae > Littorina > Littorina saxatilis. The sequence continues at coordinate 21,663,200 of NC_090251.1, read as the reverse complement.
CATATAGATGCTCGCCAAATCCTCGCCTTCCTCGCTGTTAGCAATCCCCCCAAAAAGGCTCTTATCTAGATTTACTTGCCGAAACCTAATCATCTCACTGCTATAAGAAACAGGAGACAGTTTTCTGTCCAGAGCTGTGAATCCACACTGGGCACCCCTTAAAATTCCTTTTAAATATTCATGGGTTATGTTTTCATATTTTGTGTAGTAGTTAAAACTTCCAACTTTGCATCATGAACAACTCTGAACCGACAATGAACAACCCATGTTTTTAACTTGAAACCAAGACCAGCAATCTGCATCATATTTGTGAAACCTCTGTGCACAGTGGACATGACGGAATCGTTGATGTCGTCATGTCCGATCAAATGTGTCGGGAGAAACTATTTACATGAGTACAGAACCGGCCTTTCTGAGAGAAGAATGACAGTAGATCAACCAAGAGACCGGAGGAAAAGAAAATCAATATTGACTGTTTACATATAAGTCAACCGCTTTTGCAGACCATAGTTTTCTCATCATCAAGTCAATATGGCGTACTCTGTTTGTCTGGCCTGGTTTTGTCAGCTACTTCAGTGTTCGTAATGTTTTGTGAACATGTATGCAGTGATAATTTTGCTTTTCAAACTTGTTACAAAATTGACACTGCACGGCTCATACTTCAAATATTCAGACTGTTGAGTGTAGATTTCTGTCCAGCTAGATAAGCAATATGCAGGACTATTGGACTGGGAGAAAAGTCGGGGTGAAATTATTCCTGAGATTGTGTCACTCTGAAAATGTCCTCCAAGATTTATACTTTTAAAATATTGAAGCACCAGTGAACTTATTTATTTTGTTTTTGTAATGGTGGAGAGTAAACAGCATATCTTAGTGTTTGAGGAGAGGGGTTTGACAAAAATATTCTGCTTTATTCAAACTTGCACCCTTTGGGTGCTTGCCGTCTTACTAATGGCATTATTATAACCTCTTCATGTTGAGGTTTGTTCCTGTTTTCACAGAAATGTACACTTTCAAGGGCCGCAAGGGCAATTCTTGAGATGATTAACGTGCGTTCTCACTGTGCATTTATACTGACAAGTTTTACCTCAGCCTTATTTTCTGCCTTTTTCATTTGTTCAGAATCCCTTCTCTGATCTGACTCAGACTTATCCTCTTAAAAAAAAAAGTTAAGAACCGGTCAAGAAAATGTATCCAATCTTTAAACAAAAAATCTTAATATCAAGGGTACAATAGTTTAATTCAAACTTATCTTTTTTAGATTCCACAAAAGAACTGTGAGTGTTGAAATCCTATGAAATCGCTGCAAAACCTGCAAGGGCAAAACCTTCTGATACATATGCTACAAAAGGGTCCTGACTATGAACAGTGCTCACCGGTTTGTGTTTAAAAGCTGACACTGTGACGACATAACGTCGCCTGCACAATGAAATCTGATTTTCTTGACCAGTCCTCAACTTTTTCCGAAGAGTATACTTGTGGCAAAATTTGCTAACTTTTACATGTGCTCACAGTCACATATTTCCCTTCAGTTCAAAGGACAGTGATATTTTAAATACCTGCTGGATTTTTCTTACTGTGAAAGCTTGACTGGCTAAGATATCTTTTGACTTTCATGGACACTTAATTTGCCCCTAATTTAAAAAAAAGGTATAATCTAAAATGCCTTTTAAATACTCGCGGGTTATTTTTTGTCGGTGTTAAACTTAAAGCGTGGTACTTTGATCAGCTAAACAGTGTGTATCACCATGTGAATATCTGCCACAAAATGATTTGTTTGCAGGTTGTTTTATGAAAGGCTTCTGCTGCTATGCATTATTGATTAAGTATCAGGTACTCTGTACAGAAAGCTGATGTAAATTGGATCATGTGTTGCAATGTTTTATTGGATGTTTTGTTTGTTTGCTTGTGATATGTATATCCATTGATCAAAATTGTTGTTGAATATTTTGACCAGAAAAACAAAACAAAGATATTTTTGGACATAATATTTTTATGTGTGATGCACTGGTTGTTGATAATGGATTTTATTGAAGCCTAAAGGGGAGAAAGAGTGCCAGCATATGTGTTGAGTGTGGTGTAAAACATGATTATGTTTGATTTGTGTGTGTGCCAAAAATATGAATGTTTCACGAAACACATGCTACACAATGTTTAATTTTTTGTTGATGCATGTAATTTGACACAAATACGCAATTTAAAGAAGCAGAATTTGTGAGACTGGTTTATAAAATTGATTATTCTGTGCAAAGAAAAATATTCAAATGTAACTTATAAGTGTTGTGTGATCAAAGTCTAGGAGATGATTTCTTGCAGAACTTGTCTGATATTATAAGAAGTGTGATGTTAGGATCAAATAGTGTGAGAAACTCATGGTTGTTGCAGGAAAAGTACTCCAGGAGTTTGAACTCATTTCTATAATACCTGTGCGCCGTTTTGTTCGAACAGTTTTTCCAGAAAGTAAGTAAAAACTAATACTTAAGTTATCTGGGGTATTTAGTTCATTAGAACTTTAATTTTGTCCCAACAGCTTTTTTAGAAAGCATGTATAATTATACCTAAGTCTTCTGGGGTATTTCCTTCATTTGAGCTTCATTTTTGTCTGAACATCTGTTGTAGACAGCATGTACAAAGCAAAGGGTGTGACGGGGTCAGCTGAAGGTCACTAGATTTTGCAATTGTCACAACCAAAGCGTATTCCATGGTAAAGAACTGCAGGGGAGATTTTGTTTAAGCCATTAGACTTACCAGCGGCCCAAGACTGACTTTGACCGCACTACTGACTACCGCACCTGATGATCTGTCCGCAATGTATGACTAACAAGTGTTAGGGTTAGTTATTATTGACTCAAAAAAACAGAATTATAGGTTATTGGAACGTATGATTATTGACAAAACAAAACGTTACATTTACTAGTATGTCAACCCAGTGGTCTTTAAGTAAACAGACAGACAAACACTAATTTCTTAGAATCTCGCTAATTGTAATTAGATTACCTCGACGGCATCTTTGCAAGCGAGTTTCATCCATGATTCCAAGATAAGTTCATTATTTGTATCATAAGTGTTTGTCTTTCTGTATACTTAAAAGACAACTGGGTCAACATACTAGTAAATACCGCCCTGATATGGCCCTTCGTGGTCGGCAGGGCGTTAAGCAAACAAACAAACAAAATACTAGTAAATGTAACGCTTTGTTTGGCAATAATTATACGTTCCGATAACCCACAATTCTTGTTTTTTTATTCTGAATTTTAGAACGTTAGCAGTCAATCTTTTTTTAAATATTTTGTTATTGACCCTTAGTTGCTTGGTCCATCATCGGCAAAAAGGCGGCGCTACCATTCAGAGGTCAGTTATTGTGTGAAAAACATCCATGCCCAGAAAGTCGGCTGGAAAACGGGTGGGTGTTGTGATTAGGAGGGGGTCGTTATGGGAGGTTCCACTGTAGTTAGAATTTCTGTTGTGCTGTCTTTTGTCTCCTGGAGTGACTGGTTGTGGTGCTTCAGTCTCATCAAATCGGAATGCACTGAATTTTATTCTCGGCTTCAACTTTTTTCTGGTATTCTCTGTTATTGTGTTCAATCATGTACATGAGCTTCAGTTTGATAAAATCCTAAATCTAGTGAATTTAAGTCTGAACTTCAAATTTCATTAGTGGCACGCAATCAATGTCCATAAGTTAGTTTCATGTTTGATCATGTTGTGTTACATTTTCATAATATGATTTTGCAGCATCAAGAGTTTAAATTTTCATGGAGTTATTTTGCAGCATAGTTAGCTGCTTTTATAGAGACCTTTAAGGTCAGGGAATCTAATGTTCACCCTTTGGTTAATTATGCGTTTAACATTGTTGTCTCAAGAGCAGCCAGAAATGAATTTCTCCATTGTGGTAGTTCAAAAAGTGTACATGTACTGCCATGTTTGTTTCCTAGTCTCAGTCCCTGAACCTCACTTTTCTTTGATTTTGACTGAATTTGTAATGTTCTGTCCAAACTGTGTATCATTTTGTTGTTTTCAGGAATACTTAGACAAGCATTTTTGGTTTAATGTATGAACACTGTTACTACAACCTGCAGCAACATTGACGCATGTATTTCTTGTCACCTTATTTGTGTAGATGCCATTCTGGACTATTGATTTATACTTTCTTCAGTCTGTGTGCAATTTACTGTGTGCATTTATTACAGAGTTTATAGGCATGTTAAAATGCGAAATATAAACTTGAGAATCTTTTTTGGTCTGTATAAAACATGATTGTTGAACATTCAGATTTTTATGTAAAGGAACTTAGAAATGGCAATGAGACCCCCCGCGGGTTAGGGGGAAGAATTTACCCGATGCTCCCCAGCATGTCGTAAGAGGCGACTAACGGATTCTGTTGCTCCTTTGACCCTTGTTAAGTGTTTTTTGTATAGAATATAGTCAATTTTTGTAAAGATTTTAGTCAAGCAGTATGTAAGAAATGTTAAGTCCTTTGTACTGGAAACTTGCATTCTCCCAGTAAGGTAATATATTGTACTACGTTGCAAGCCCCTGGAGCAAATTTTTGATTAGTGCTTTTGTGAACAAGAAACAATTGACAAGTGGCTGTATCCCATCTCCCCCCTTTCCCCGTCGCGATATAACCTTCGTGGTTGAAAACGACGTTAAACACCAAATAAAGAAAGAATGACAATGAGCCAGAAAAAAACCCCAGTAGTGAGCCAAAAAACAAATATTTCAATACTTCTTTGTACTCTGTTGTATTTGTCTTTTGCTGGTTGGAACTATTTTGCATAATTTTTATTCAATCGTGAATATAATTGTCAGTAATTCAGCACTCAAGTGACCATGTCTTGAATCTGTGCCATGATCCCTACTCACTCATCTATGCAAAATTTATAATTGAAAAAGGTAGTGCAAAAAAATAACACACTTGTGTTTACAAACACTGCTTGTATCATCCTTAAAGGCCCACTCTGCCTCAATGTCTCAGATCTCGCCATGCTTTAACATTGGATTAGACCATCCTTCCACATGTACCAAAAAACACACTCAGACTGAGTGCTGTGGTGAGTTGGAATTTTTTATGAATTAATATCCGAAAAAAAGCGCTAGTGCCTCTCAGGAAATTATTTCTTCAAACAAATACCACTAGCTCAGAGAGCACCCTGGCTGCTCATTTTGTTTATATGTGACCATGTGGAGGGATGGTCTTATGCCGTGTTAAAGCCTGGCCTGACTGAGATTAGTCAGTCTTATCCCATGTTAAAGCCTGACTGAGATTAGTCGGTCTTATCCCATGTTAAAGCTTGACTGAGATTAGTCGATCTTATCTCATGTTAAAGCTTGACTGAGATTAGTCGATCTTATCCCATGTTAAAGCTTGACTGAGATTAGTCGATCTTATCCCATGTTAAAGCTTGACTGAGATTAGTCGATCAATCCCATGTTAAAGCTTGACTGAGATTAGTCGATCTTATCCCATGTTAAAGCTTGACTGAGATTAGTCGATCTTATCCCATGTTAAAGCTTGACTGAGATTAGTCGATCAATCCCATGTTAAAGCTTGACTGAGATTAGTCGATCAATCCCATGTTAAAGCTTGACTGAGATTAGTCGATCTTATCCCATGTTAAAGCTTGACTGAGATTAGTCGATCTTATCCCATGTTAAAGCTTGACTGAGATTAGTCGATCTTATCCCATGTTAAAGCTTGACTGAGATTAGTCGGTCTTATCCCATGTTAAAGCCTGGACTAACTGAGATCAGTCATAATGTGACTTTCACTTAGTAACAAGCTTTGACTTCAGTCTCTTTAACCCATCTCTTTAATCGTCTGACAAGATTTCCAATCAATAAATCGTGGGAGATTGGGTGTAGCAAAGTGGTAGCTGTGATGTGAGCCCCCACCCCCCAATGACAAGCCACCTCCCAATGAAGGACACCTTCCGTTGTCCCTCTGTCTATTATTTTAACCAAAATATACCTGTTGTAACAGGCCACCTGCAATGTAGCGTCACCTTTGGTTGTTCCCAATGATGTTCTTTCATCGCAGGAACCACTGCACCACTTTTTTTTAACCAACCAGGTAGTACAGGCCTGTGGCAGATTACCTCCAAAATGGATGAATGTCAAAGTCAAGTAATACTTTTCACAAACATATGAAAAAGAAAAAGAAAAGCGTAAAATGAAACCCTTATCCTCGTTTGCTTGTGTGATGTTTTTCTTTGTAATTTGAGATGAGAGCACTCTTGCTATTCACTCTGCTTGGCTTCTAAGTTCTATGTGCAACATGTGTATTGTTGAGCAGCGTGAGAGGCTTTATTGCGGTCACGGTCACGCATGTAGTTGATTGGGGGTTGTTGACCCCAGTTATTCTGAGCCTGTTTGTTTCACTAGGCTGGTGCTTCTCATTGTCTTACCTGCTGCAGATACAATCTTATTGAGTACAGTACTTTACACAGGACTGTCACTTTCAGCTGGTGTGTGTGTGTTTGAGAGAGAGAGGAGAGACCGTTTGTGCATGTTTTTAATAATCATAACTAGACATTATGTGCATGATCAAGTAGTTCAAACGTTCAAAACACTGGTGGGTCCTTTCTGCTTTTGTTGAATTCTGTGAGTTGACTGCCACAATTTCTAAATGTTCATTGCTTTCTACTTTAAAGTCTTCCATGCTACATCAAAAGACTCAAGAACATGATTTGCTTCCTAGGGTTAATGCTTCAGGTGCCTTTCTTCCATCATTGGGAATGTCATTTTTTTCTGCAAGGGTGGCAATTTTGATATTGTATCCTCTCTCTCTCTCTCTCTCTCTCAATTTTCTCTATTTCTCTTTTGATAACTATTATACGTTAATTGGATCTGTCCCCCCGCGGGTTAGGGGGAAGAATTTACCCGATGCTCCCCAGCATGTCGTAAGAGGCGACAAACGGATTCTGTTTCTCCTTTTACCCTTGTTAAGTGTTTCTTGTACTGGGTGGCCGAGTGGTAACGCACTTGCGCTCGGAAGCGAGAGGTTGCGAGTTCGACCCTGCGTTAGCAATTTTCTCCCCCCTTTCCTAACCTAGGTGGTGGGTTCAAGTGCTAGTCTTTCGGATGAGACGAAAAAACCGAGGTCCCTTCGTGTACACTACATTGGGGTGTGCACGTTAAAGATCCCATGATTGACGAAAGGGTCTTTCCTGGCAAAATTGTATAGGCATAGATAAAAATGTCCACCAAAATACCTGTGTGACTTGGAATAATAGGCCGTGAAAAGTAGAATATGCGCCGAAATGGCTGCGATCTGCTGGCCGATGTGAATGCGTGATGTATTGTGTAAAAAAATTCCATCTCACACGGCATAAATAAATCCCTGCGCCTTGAATATGTGCGCGATATAAATTGCATTAAAATAAAAATTAAAAAAATTAAAAAATCCCTGCGCTTAGAACTGTACCCACGGAATACGCGCGATATAAGCCTCATATTGATTGATTGATTGATTGTATAGAATATAGTAATGTTTGTAAAGATTTTAGTCAAGCAGTATGTAAGAAATGTTAAGTCCTTTGTACTGGAAACTTGCATTCTCCCAGTAAGGTAATATATTGTACTACGTTGCAAGCCCCTGGAGCAATTTTTTTATTAGTGCTTTTGTGAACAAGAAACAATTAACAAGTGGCTCTATCCCATCTCCCCCCCCCCCCCATTTCCCCGTCGCGATATAACCTTCGTGGTTGAAAACGATGTTAAACACCAAATAAAGAAAGAAAGAAAGTAATTGGATCTGTGATCCATACATGGCTTTTGGTCAATCGAGATGGAAGTTTAATCCACGAGTCCGTAGGGCGAGTGCAACAAACTGCCATTGAGATTGACCAAAAGGCATGTTTGGATCACAGATCCAATTAACCTATATATCTCGACATTCACTGGTCTTAGGGTTTTTGTTTTCAAAGAAGAAAGAAACTTGCTTGAACACAGACCACTTCTCCGAGCAAAATCAACAAACCTAATCACTCGCATTCCACCTCAAGGTCTCGGCCAACCAAGACTATGGCATACTCGTAGCAAAGCCGCCGAATGGTACCGTAAACCAAGAATAGTGACGTAAGAGAATAGAATGTTGTCTTTTGATTTGGAATGTGACGTGTTTCAGAACTTCTTTTGGACAACTCGGATGGTCTTCTGCGTAGTGGTTGGCACGAGATTCTTTTTCTTCTTCGACAGTTCATCCTCCGATACTGTAGCAAAGCGTTTCATCTTTTTTTTCACTTTCGAGTATGCGGACGACTGAACTTGACCGCTAAAAAGTAGTCCTTTCGGAATCATGAGGTCTGAACATTGTTTTTAGGCAGGATCTAGGTGAAAGTGAGGCTGTTCTTATCTCTGTATACAGTCGAGAGAGAGAGAGAAATACTTGTCGAGACATTGGGTGTTTAACAGCATCCGCCACTAACGAAGGAAATATTTTCATCTTATACTTTGTGAAACACTGTCTTCCTGGCTTACAAGTAGTGTACAAATGCTAACGAGCTTTTTCATCAAACAATTGTTTTTGTTGAAATTGTTGTAAGTTCACATAAGGAACATTCCTGGTGAAGGTGGTACACACAAAAAAGTAATTTTGATATGAATGTGATCACACCTTTGTTTTATTTCTATGTACCAAGTTGAAAATTGTTCATTGACTTAATACAGATTTTAATGGAATGCGAGAAACGATTGAAAAAAATTGTCTGTGTAAGATACAGATCTTAATTTCAATGTGATTATGATTAAAAATTGTTTGTGTGAACAAAAATGCTTTCTTTGTTTTAAAGATGTCATGTTTGCCAAAATGTACCAGGTATTGCCTACTACATGAGTTGTTCTTCAGTACTGGTGACAGAAAGGGGGAAAAGTGGTCAAAATTCAAATCTCTAGTTTTGTTTTTGAAATATTGCTTTTCATAAAGCAGAAATACTGTAGTATCTGTTGTACATAAGAAAAAATCACTGGTTCACATGGTTCCTACATAATCTAACTTTTAAAGCTGGTTCTTGTGTGTTTGTGTGTATGTTTGTATGATGACGATAGGACCCGAAACGGCTGCACGGACTGAGACAGGAATTGCAGAGAATGTTCTTTGCCACTCGAGTCGTGTCATAAGGTACTTTTAGAATAGCAAATTTGAAAGGATTCTTCAAAAAACGGCGGAAAACATTATATACCCTGTGAGCTATCGAGGATCCTCCCCGTCTGGGCTGTCGAAACATGGTCTTGTTAAAAGACGTTTTCAAATGCGGTTAACGGAGAGATACACTCGAAGCACATTTAGCGAAGTTATGTTGCCAAATCATCAAAGATCAACATTTCACTACACGGATCGATGTGCACAGTCGAAATAGATGTGACTTTCACACGACCGAAGACTACTTACTAGCAGACTAGCTATAGCAGACGACAAGATCTAAATATTTAGATCAGTCAGAGCAATCCGTTGAAGAACAGTTACTCCGCTTATTCGTCTTCAGTTAAGCTTATTTCCCCTGCCATAAGTTTCCTTGCAGATCTGCAGTCGCGTAGTGAAATGAACTAGTGTCATCGGAAGATTCTTCTCAGTCAATGATCAAAGCACAGTAAGTTCTATGCTGACAAAAGTCACTTTCGGACAACACGACGATTGACTTAATTTATGAGCCCAAAGGTAACAATATCGACAAGAATGTACGCATTTGACATTAAATGAAACATTCATAGACAGTTTCCAACTCACCAGATCTGCCAAAGAGCCGTCATTCGTGAAAAAACGATGATTTTAATCAGACAGGTATCGGAAACAAGCCTTGGTCACCTGCGTTATTCCTTCCAAGGCGACGTGACGGCGCCACATTTGTTTGTTTATGGCTGTTTATCGCGAAACAACACAGTTGAAATTTGTGTGTAAAATACCACAAATTTGTGGTGAATCAGTTCGTCATCTGCGTTTCGATTGTAATTAAGTCAGATTGGAGTTACTTTGAATCGAAGGCGAGGGTAACCTGCGTTATTTGTGGGACATCGTGAACAAATTTGATTGCAATATTTTATACAGAAAGTAAATTTCAATGATTCTGGCTCAGACTTGTAGATCTGTTATGCAGTGTGTTGGTAGTGTATCTGCTTTTCTGCAATGAAGCTCATTTGGAGTGATACGCTGATCGAAGTGGGGTACCCTATGTGGGACATCAGCCGTATGCAGATTACGCCTCAGAACACTCTCGCATTTCACAAAGGCAACAATAATTTGCAACATTTCAAGAACTGCATCAGTTTTATTAGATACTATTTCAACAACAACAGCACAAACACGACTATTATCAACAACACAGAACGGGAGGTAAGTCTTCAAAGACGCACCAAGTGTGCGTTCCCGTTTTTGGACGCCATTTTTGCTGGCATTTTCACAGTAAATCTTAATATTTCCATATCTATTGAATGATTTTGGTATTTTCTTTGATTGTGCCGATTCTCCTATCTCTCTGGCATGTACTGGGTGCTTTGTGACCAGTTTCTCCCCTAGACTGTATTGAAAAATGCGTCCGTGTGAGCTGACCCCCACTTGTGACCAGTAGCAAAGAACAACTCACATGTATTGGGTGTTGATTTTGTGTGTCCTTGTGTCTGGGTGTTTTGGTTGTTGCTTTTCCTTTTAAGAGTGAGTGTCGAGTACGTTTTGAGATGGATAAAGAGTGTGCATTGTTGATTTCCAAATGTTTGTTCCTGCTGCATTTATATAAATATATATTTTTGGGTCATGTTTTTGAACGAAGGGAATTCACACGTGGTTTTTATTTGAAACCTGTGATGGGATATGTGTTCAGCACATGCAGGTTGTACAGATCATGTATTTTGATGTGTTTCTGATTCATGGATCAAGACATTCTTGTTTTAACGCATCCTTTGCACAACTTGACCTACAGTAATTATTTCCACTGACAAAACTTACATGTGAGCTATTATGTTTGCAACAACACTGGTGAAGGATTTATATAAAGTTTTATTAATGAGCTATTTGATTTTATGCAGATTTTTCTTTTCTGATATTTTCCCTCTGCCAGTAATGATATCAGTTGTACAAACTGAACTTGATATATTTTTGTGTGGAGTTTTTTAGATTTGGCAGATACGTGTATTAGTTCTGTGAGTTCGTTATGGCTATTTTGAAGCCTAAGAGCCTGATTTATAATAACAAGCAAACCTATGAGGAAAATATGGTAGTAATTTGTTTAGCTACATTACTTTTATGCACCACACAGAGATACGACGTTAAACACCAAATAAAGAAAGAAAGCAATCATAATGTGCGTTTTATTAACTTTGCAAGTCCGCTTTTGGAGAAGTCCTACCTCCTGAACACGTTAAGCCCGATAGTAACCGGGATGAGTTTATTTTGCGAAGTCTACTTCACCAAGCTCGCTGCACAAAATCAACTTTGGGCTCGGTTAAGGAAGGCCTTTATAGTCAGCAGTTTGGTTTCACACAGAATAAAAGCAGTTCAGTTACCGTTTCTTTTTTTGTGTCAAATTTGAACATTTAGTCAATGTCGGCCTGGAACTAAAAGATCAACACTAAAAACCAGTCATCAACGAGACAACAAGCAGTCGTCCTATTTTTACATTTAGTCAAGTTTTGACTGCAATCATTTGTAAGTGTGTAAATGAAAATTTGATTTAATGACTACTTTAAATGAGCAAACTAGTTATTTAATTTTTAAGCTTCCGAGCTGAAAAGCAATCGCATAGTAGAGTCTGTTTGTTCGTTCATGGGCTGAAACTCCCACGGCTTTTACGTGTATGACCGTTTTTACCCCGCCATTTAGGCAGCCATACGCCGCTTTCGGAGGAAGCATGCTGGGTATTTTCGTGTTTCTATAACCCACCGAATTCTGACATGGATTACAGGATCTTTTTCGTGCGCACTTGGTCTTGTGCTTGCGTGTACACACGGGGGTGTTCGGACACCGAGGAGAGTCTGCACACAAAGTTGACTCTGAGAAATAAATCTCTCGCCAAACGTGGGGACGAACTCACGCTGACAGCGGCCAACTGGATACAAATCCAGCGCGCTACCGACTGAGCTACATCCCTGCCCCGCATAGTAGAGTCTGAGACTGAAACCAAAATTTCAATCAATTTGATTAGAAAATGAGGGCCTCAAACTTATGTAAAAAGCTGGATATGACGTCATCAAAGAGATGGATCAAATACATTAAAACAAAACATGTCGGGGTATTGTCTGGGAGAACTCGCATGCAAAGTTTCATAAACATTTGTCAGGTCTAGGAATTGCTGTGCTTGCACACACGCACACACACACGCACACCACTACCCTCGTCTTGATTTCCAGTCTATGTTAATAATTTATTAAAACTAAATGTAAAAATCTAGCATAGAAAACAAATTTTGACCGAGTTGTGTTTCATGATGTGCCTGCATGTATGTGTTACTGTATTTTGATATACATGAATGTACATGTGTACTTCATGTAGAGGGATTTTACACTGTAAATTTACTTTTTCGTGTTATTTATTTTCTTAAGTGGGTGACACGATTGGGATTTGCGTCTTGTGATACCATTACTTTCTGGAGCTTGATAACTCCTACAATTCATGTACACGAGGGATAATCATAAACGATGTTTGTATTGAGCAAGGATACATGAAATAAAATGATTGAAACTGAGACTTGGTCTGTGTGTTTGGGTGTGCCAGAGAGAGAGATGCACTATTTCAGTTCTCTCATATGGTCTGTATGAACATCTCTACAAACTCAGATTATCAAGTTATTTAAATATAAAATAGCACTGTTCAGTGAGTTTTGTTCACATTCCATTATTTACTGCATATTGATGATCAAATCTCTTAGCAGCTGTTATGTGAGTGTACAAGGCTGATCACACACACACACTTTTCTTTTTACACAATACATACATAAACAAGTACAAAATAACAATTGAACAATGCAGAGTGAGACTGACACTTGAAAGGTTTTAAAATACAAACAGTTTATTGCAAATACAGGGTTTGCACAAATTCATCATGAAAAATTCCTGCAAGACATCTCAAAAGAAACGCACAGCTCAAAATTACCCAATGTGTGCTCTATGATGAAAAACTTTCTGCAAGACAAGCTGAAGTCATTATGGCACAGCTCAAAAGTAAACAATATGTTATCTAACATGAAATGCAAACAAAATCATGTGCCCATACAGAGCGCTGAATCCAAGTAATCTAAGACTGAACCACTCATACAGCGCACAGAGTTTACACCTTGTTGCGGCCATAGTCTATTTGATTTCACGCAGAAAATTATGCTTCTGTGCTCAGCAATATACAACTGTTGTGCAATCCAAATGCATTTATATTTGAAATGACGGGTCAGAATGACTGGAGCGCTGAGCAATGTATTGTGCAACTATCTTTCTGTGCCTGCAATAAAAACAAACACCGTATGGTCAAACCTAAACCTCGTCTTCTTTGGGTAAAGGAAGCACAAACATAACAAAACTTTGTTGCAGTACAGAAGAAAAAAAACTTACCAGGTCAAAAGGACCAACACACTGACTGAAAAATAACCCTCTTATTTTGTGATGAATCAATCAAAAACAAAACAAAGAACACTATTTCATCCTGATCAAAACCTTATAATCAGTAACTGATCTTGATTTTGGCAACACGCCTAACTGACCTAAGTTCTCATGTTCTATTCATTTTCTCATTATATGTCTGTCTGTCCACTTCACAGTCAAAGTTGTACTCAACTTTTTGTTTATTCAATGATTAAAGGTTTCATAAATTAACCATTCTGGGTTTGTACAGACATTATAGACTCCTAGTGAATGATGAACCTAGTACACCCGTGATAAAATTCATCAAGACCCATACACAGAATGTAAACAACAATTTTTCTGTTAACTCTTACCAGTTCGGGGGTTTTAGGGCATATTTTACAGTGCCTACTTGCCGAGTGGCTATCTGGGGTCATATTCTAAATGAAATATAGAAAGTTATATATCAAATGAAAGGAAAATGAATAAGCGTTTCATATTTGCAAAGATAATTGTGCTATCTTTAAAGGTAAACAAGAAGGGCAAAGCCCATACGACTCACATGCTTGACCTTGACCTTTACAGCAATGACATCATACACTGAGAACTGCTTTACACATTTTTCCTACCAACAAGGTCAAGGTCATCCAAGGTCATGCAACACAAAGCTGTTAATTCAAGACATAGGAAGTACAATGGTGCTTATTGGCTCTTTCTACCATGAGATATGGTTACTTTTAGTGGTTCACTACCTTATTTTGGTCACATTTCATAAGGGTCAAAGTGACCTTGACCTTGATCATATGTGACCAAATGTGTCTCATGATAAAAAGCATAACATGTGCCCCACATAATTTTTAAGTTTGAAACAGTTATCTTCCATAGTTCAGGGTCAAGGTCACTTCAAAATATGTATACAATCCAACTTTGAAGAGCTCCTGTGACCTTGACCTTGAAGCAAGGTAAACCAAACTGGTATCAAAAGATGGGGCTTACTTTGCCCTATATATCATATATAGGTGAGGTATTGAATCTCAAAAACTTCAGAGAAAATGGGAAAAATGTGAAAAATAGCTGTTTTTTAGGCAACATTTATGGCCCCTGCGACCTTGACCTTGAAGCAAGGTCAAGATGCTATGTATGTTTTTTTGGGGCCTTGTCATCATACACCATCTTGCCAAATTTGGTACTGATAGACTGAATAGTGTCCAAGAAATATCCAACGTTAAAGTTTTCCGGACGGACGGACGGACGGACGGACGGACGACTCGGGTGAGTACATAGACTCACTTTTGCTTCGCATGTGAGTCAAAAAGGTTATGGGGGTGACAACATGATTTTTGTTGAAATTTGTACGCCCATTTTTTGGAACATGTGACAAACACAAAGAAGAAATTTTTTTTGTGTTCAGTTTATTTTAGATATGCTGCTAACTAGTCTGTTTTGGCATTCATTTTACATAACATAGCAAAGTTTTATTGAGTTTTGCTTATAAACAAAAAAGTTATTGTCACCTGAATACCCCGACCCAAATTTCAAAGTTGGACATTTCATGACATACCCATGCCTTAGGCCCCCCCCAAAAAATGGTCTGTTTACGGTGTCCCGACCGACCCTATTTTTTCGCGCGACCCTAGACTTTTTTTTGGAATTTGGAAAAAAATAAAAAAAATAAAAATGAAATAAAAATAATCTTTGTTTTTTTGGCAAAATAACTTAAAAATATGTTTTTTTGGAGGAAAAAAAAAAGGGTCTGTTTTTTGGCAAAATAACTTAAAAATGTTTTTTTGAAAAAAAAAAAAAAAAAGTGCCGACCAACCGACCCTATTTTTTTGGCCTATGTTACCGGTGACGGACTATGTATTTTTTTTGGCCTAATAATGCATTCCTATAACTAACTTATAACAAAAACCCAGCTTGTTTCTGTCATAAAGTGTGTCTAACATATGAGTTTATCCACTGTCCGACCCATCCAATGTAAAATAACCAATTTGTTTTCGATAATTAGATAATTGGTCAGTGGAAAACTACAGGGGGGGGGGGGGGGGGGGGGTAAGGGAGCGAACTGGTAAGAGTTAAAAAGAAGAAAGGAAAAACATAAAATGAAACCAGAACTAAAAGTTTCCTTTCCTAAAAATGGTCTGTTACAGCAGAGAGAGAACTGTATCTACTTTCCTGTTGCTCTTATACATCTGTAAGCTCAGCGCAAATTTCAACATGTGTGTATTTACAATGCAAGGGGAGTAACCCCTACAGTCATGTTCATGTCCAGCTAAGCAGCTTCTCATATGAAAAAATAATGCCATTTAAATGTCAAATAATAAATGAGAGTGAAATTTACAGCTAATGCATTTTAATCAGACACCTCCTCTCCCTGAGATCTGAGCCTTGGAACTCAAGTGTCTTTTCCACAATGGTCCCTCGCTCTGCTTCAGATCACCGTTGCCGCACAGACGTCTGTACCATATCAAATATCTGTCCATTTTCACGGTAGCCTGTCAAATATTGTCTTTGGTGTGACCAACGTACAACTGATATCACAGGAAATGCATGGAGGCCACGGTTGCCTAGCGGTGAGGAATGAATGTCTTATGAAACACAGTAGTGACTAGAAGAGGATAGCAACATGGCACTATGAGGTGTGTTAAAAGGAGGACGGGGAAAAGGCATTCAGTTCCTGCTTGTTGACCTCTACCTGTGACTGAGGGGAATGGAACCAGTCTTTTACTTTCTTTGTCAGCTGCAGGGTAGGGCTAATGGACCTTTGCTTGTAGTCCAAATCTGGGCTCAACGACCTTGGCCTATCAGGACATCCTAGATCAGTGGGTTGCGAAGTTGGCACAGGCAAAGCAACCCTACTGTCACTTCTCTCTCTGTCTTGGCCCCATTCTTCCGGGACCAAGGAGAGCTTCCGTGGGTCCGAGTTGGCTCGCTGGCGGTACTCATCCTCTGCGACATCCACAAGCAGTTCAGGTGACGATCCGCGGCGAGGGGTGGAGGGATTGCTGACCGTCTGCCGAGGGGCTTTGTGACCAAAGAGGTGCAGCTCATGTTTGAAGGATTTGAGAATGCCGCTGCTGTTGTAGGAAGGATCGGTGTGATAGTGGCCTTCTGCTGAGCCGGTGTCAGCGTTGTGGCGATAATGGCCGTGAAAGTGACTGCCGGAGGTGGTGGGGGCCATGATGGCTGCAGGAAGGTGAAGGTTAGCCGGTGTCAGCACAGCAGTAGGTTTGGACACTGGAAAAACCCAAAACATAGTTTATAAAGCAGAAGAAGAATGGTGACTGTGCATGAGAGGGATAAACAAAAAGACCAACAAATAACGTCCTCACGTGAGAACAAAGAATACGAAACAAATAACAGAAACGTTTGGGCCCTAGGGTCTTCTTCGGGCACATAAACAAAGTAGAAAAAAAGAAGAAGACCAACAATAAAACAGAAAGAAGAACTACAGATGTTATATATAATTCACCAACTAAAACAAACAGATAAATGGCTCATTTCATTTTCATTTTCATTACTTTATTGTCCCATCGCTGGGAAATTCAGGTCGCTTCCTCCCAGTGGAAAGCTAGCAGCAACGGAGTCGCGCTACCCAGGTGTCTGCGTGTTTAGGTGTATTCAGCCACCTGCACTTATGGCAGAATGACCAAGGTCTTTTACGTGCCATTGTGATGACACGGGGGTGGGACATGGCTTCCGTCTCTGGGTCTGCACATTAAGTTGACCCGTGTCCGTCCCGGCCCGGATTCGAACCAGCGACCTTTCGATCACAAGTCCAGTGCTCTACCAACTGAGCTACCGGGCCCCCATCCGTTTTACTTTAGAACTAATAATAAAATTATCTTACACACAAAAACCCACAAACAAAATACAGAAAGAATAAGAGATAGTGTATGTTATACTCTTTCTCAACAGACAAATTCCGGAAGAGTGGAAGAGTTGATTTTCTTTCTTCCGATTTACTGACAGAGCAATTTTCAGACAACTCTTCTCCGAGTTTTATTGAGTACAAACAATGCTCCACGCCCCACATCCCTCTCCGCCAACAAGCCCCTGCTACCTTTTTACATTTAGTCAAGTTTTGACTAAATGTTTTAACGTAGAGGGGGGAATCGAGACGAGGGTCGTGGTGTATGTGCGTGTGCGTGTGTGTGTGTGTGTGTGTGTGTCTGTCTGTGTGTGTGTGTAGAGCGATTCAGACTAAACTACTGGACCGATCTTTATGAAATTTGACATGAGAGTTCCTGGGTATGAAATCCCCGAACGTTTTTTTCATTTTTTTGATAAATGTCTTTGATGACGTCATATCCGGCTTTTCGTGAAAGTTGAGGCGGCACTGTCACGCCCTCATTTTTCAACCAAATTGGTTGAAATTTTGGTCAAGTAATCTTCGACGAAGCCCGGACTTCAGTATTGCATTTCAGCTTGGTGGCTTAAAAATTAATTAATGACTTTGGTCATTAAAAATCTGAAAATTGTAAAAAAAAAATAAAAATTTATAAAACGATCCAAATTTACGTTCATCTTATTCTCCATCATTTGCTGATTCCAAAAACATATAAATATGTTATATTTGGATTAAAAACAAGCTCTGAAAATTAAATATATAAAAATTATTATCAAAATTAAATTTTCGAAATCCATTTAAAAACACTTTCATCTTATTCCTTCTCGGTTCCTGATTCCAAAAACATATAGATATGATATGTTTGGATTAAAAACACGCTCAGAAAGTTAAAACAAAGAGAGGTACAGAAAAGCGTGCTATCCTTCTTAGCGCAACTACTACCCCGCTCTTCTTGTCAATTTCACTGCCTTTGCCATGAGCGGTGGACTGACGATGCTACGAGTATACGGTCTTGCTGAAAAATGGCATTGCGTTCAGTTTCATTCTGTGAGTTCGACAGCTACTTGACTAAATGTTGTATTTTCGCCTTACGCGACTTGTTTTCACATAATAAAGAGTGGAGAGAAGAGAAGAGAACAGGAGAGAGGGGAAAATATATACCAACACAAAAAACACACACACAAAAACCACTGACCGGAAGTGCGGTGACTGGAGGCCACAGACAGGTTTGGTTGTGACAGACTTTTCCATGACTTGCTAACGGTCATTGTGGAAGCAGTGGAAGAGTCAGGCAGTGTGGCAGGAGGGTTGGGCAGTGAGGAGATGTCTGACTCAAAGAAGAAGGTTCTGTTCTCGTTGAAGAGTTGGAAGACGCCTGGTGGAGAGTTGCTGTTGACTTCCTTGGCCATTGGTCCAATCTGGAAGGATGCTCTGTAACAAAGCAACAAAACAACGAGATAAGAATGGTAAGATGTAAGCAACAAAGGCAGACAAGTGCCCTAAATGCAGACAATATGACAGTACAGTGGTCCTGAACTAAGCCAGAAGTCAACTTCGCAAAGTCTTTTCACCAAAAATTCAGTGTACAAACTTTTGTCAAATCAAAACAGTACAGCCATCATTGCACAGCCAGCTTTTTGCAGCCAGCTACATCCCATTAATTTGAGGCTTTAGTGAGAGCTACGCAGAACCAATCCCCTGGCACCCAAAAGAATAACAAGCATTGAAATGAACAAGCGCATTCATCATGATTAGATGGCACTATAGTATACTGCAGACACTATGCTTTAATAAACCAACCACAGTTTTGTCAAAACATAAATTTAAACTCAGACTACACACTTTGGTGTTACACTCAAAAAGTAATGTCTGGTAAAACAGATAAAGAATAAAACTGGAAATAAGCTCAGCTTTCAGCAAATCAAGGGTATAAAAAGCACCCTTCTGATTCTGACTGGAAGTGGAAATAACCAGTTGCATGAAAGCACTGGAAATGAGCTGGACTTAGGGCAAATCAATCGCATGAAAGGCACCATTCATTTTTCCATGTGATTTCATTTTCTTGTTTTAACTTTAACCAAGTACTGCTGCAAAACGGGCCGAGTTCAGAGGAACCACACAGTTTTGAAGAACTTCCCCAGTTCACACATAAATCCTGGTCTGTGACTGCCTTAGCTTGCTGTTCGTTTGTATGCCGTTTAGTGTGCCTAATCCAAGGCCAAGGCCCTATGCTCCACAGGGAGTCTACAGGAATAAGTCAAGCAAGTAAGTCAATCCAAGGCCAATGACCCTTGGCAGACACAAGGCAATGTGCACTGTTTTCGATTTTGTAGGCTCCATTACACAAAGCCCATTACATTTTCCCTGCAAGGCAAATGCGGTGGCCGGGCCTGTTGTGCTTTTGCATAATAATAATAATAATAATAATAACGGGCATTTATAAAGCGCCTTATCAGAAGTTCAAAGCGCGTGACAACAATACATGTACACAAAAATCATACAATCACTGTCAGATTCAAACAACACATCATGCACATCTCACATCCCCAGACTCTATACTAAGGAACTATCCGTAGTGTTGTTGGAACAGGTGAGTTTTCAAATTGGACTTAAAAGATGAAATGGATGGAGAGTGACGTAATTGAAAGGGGAGTGAATTCCATAACTGAGGTCCATAGTACGAAAACGTGCGGAAGCCACGAGCCTTGCGTTTAAAGCGACCTTGACGGAGAAGTCGAGCATCATCAGAAGAACGAAGGGTGCGAGAGGGAGTGTAGAGGGAGACCAGTTCAGAAAGATAGCCAGGTGCCGATTCAGAGATGATATTGTAGCAGAAGCAGGCAGCTTTATCTATATATATATACGACTAGTGTCTGTGTGTCTGTGTGTCTGTGTATCTGTCTGTGCGCGATGCACGGCCAAAGTTCTCGATGGATCTGCTTCAAATTTGGTGGGCATATTCAGGTTGACCCGGTACAGGACACAACCTGGTCGATATTTCAACACGTGCTCTCAGCGCGCAGCGCTGAACCGATTTTGGTTCCACCTCAGCTATTTTGGTTCCACCTCAGCTACCCGGGCCCCCATACCGACACACCAAAGCCAAAGTTCTCGGTGGATCTTTTTCAAATTTGGACACCGTATTCAGCTACACCCCGGACACAATATCATCGATGAGATATTTCAACACGTGCTCTCAGCGCGCAGCGCTGAACCGATTTTGGTTTTTGTGTTCATTTCACCATTATAAGTAACTCTTCCTTATCTTCTCATCTTCTCCAGGTTTTCAGCGTTTACCTCCCTTCCTTCGTTTGGTGCACTTTTGTGTGACAAGGAGCGTCTTCGGATATTCCCGGCGTTCTGTTACTGTTACTATTTTTAGAAGGTCAACGCAGTGTACAGAACGTAAATTGGACCCGTAAATTATCCTCACTGTAAAAGTGCAAAGGTCGAATCAATTTATAGCCACGCGAAAAATACACTGTCATCTATCTCTCTATAGATACGGCTTCTCTGTGTTTTTGTGTGTGTGTGTGTGAGTGTGTGTGTCTCTATGTAAGCAACACCTGTGCATTGTTCAGTTCTGTTTGTGATGTGGTCTGGCGGCTTTTGTGTAATTTTATGTACTGGCCTTCCTTTGAGAAGCCATAACTTGCTCAGTCCTGTTTGAGTGGAGTTCGCCTCCAAAGGTGATTAACACGGTTACATTCGTCGACAAGGATGGGACTCGATATGGTCAGGAATGGCATTATGGCCACTGAATCATTTTCGTGCTGTTCCCATTCCACGAATCTGGGAGGGACCTAAGCTTGGCGGGTCCATTGTTCGGACCCGGCGAAGCCGGCGCACGGCTCTAAGTACTTCTTCCCGGCGAAGCCGGCTACCCGGCGAAGCGGGTATTCATTCTAGTACCTAATACGTTCAGATACAGGAAGCCAGTGAAGTTCTTTCATGAGAGGAGTGCAGGGTTGTCGATGCTGTGCTCTGAAAATGAGACGTGCAGCAGAGTGTTGTACTTTTTGCAAGGGTTGGAGAGTGGAGTCAGGGCAGCCAATGAGAAGGGAGTTGCAGTAATCTAATCTGGACAGAATGCAGGATGTAACGAGAGTTTTAGTGGCATCAACAGTGAGAAATTTTCTTATGGAACCTATTCTTCTGATCTCAAAGTAGCATGTCTGACAGACTTTTTTGATGTGTTGTTTCATTGAGAGGTGGGAGTCCATGATGAACCCAAGATTCCTAGCACTATCAGAGAGAGAAATGTCACTAGAACCTACTGTAATGGAGGCTGGAAGAGAAGTGGTCGAAGAGGAAGCTCCAGAGAAAAGAAGAAATTCAGTCTTGTCATCATTTAACTTGAGCATATTGTTTGGCATAGTGCCCTTGTGTAGGATGAAAAGTAAGTCATTAAACCTGCCTTTGAAACAATAAATTAAGCAGATTGTGATCCAATAAACAATCCTATTCAGGATAACAATATATCTTCACAGAGTGCTCTTTTATGCACAGGTGTGCTTCTTTGACATGTGTTTATTTCGTTAAGTGATACATGAGAGTACATTCTGTCGATGTATATTTTTCCTAAACGACACACAAAATGAAAACTCTTGAGTAAGTAGTTCAACTATATAAACTGTGGGAGAGTGAAAGATATAATTCTGCCCCACAATTTTAAACAAGTGACCCTCGCTGTTGCAATAAGAAGATTTTCTTGAGTCTCACCTCATGCTCAACAGTTTTCAAGATTCCATTGTAGATCAAATTATAATTAGCACTGCTTGTTAAGCTTGATTTCAATTGGGCGGAGAACCACGACCTTGCGTGACCCTGCTTCCGGGCTTTTCTTTTTTCAAACTTTCAAAACTTCGAATTGTACTGATCTTGTCTTGATAAAAAAAAGAATTCTTTTATGATTTAAAAATGTTTGTGTAACAAGCTGTCAATTTATTATTTAGATTTTAAAAGTTAGGTCTAGCGCCAAAACGCACTGTCCGATTGTCTGATCAGACAATCCGCAAAATTAATTCTTTGAAAATTGCTCGCTCTTTACGTAGGGCACCTAGGATGTTCTCAAGCGGTGAGTGTTTAAACGAAAGGGTGTTTCTACTGTGTGTAAAAGCCTGACACTATCTGTGATGGTTTACGGGAGGCGTACTGTGCCTTTAAGCGCATGCACAAATAAGTGAATAAAACAAAAAAGGTTGTGCATCCTGGTGATTTTTTCATCGGATATTATATCTGTTCCAGTCTTATCACTAACACAGAAATCAGCAATGAAAGTGTCCTTAAAATTTGTAAAGCGCTTGTTCAAAATCATCACAAAATTAGCATTTTCACTCTCACCTAATTGTATATATCTGTTAAACTGAGGACTTATTATATATATAATTATATACAGCTGTCATTGTGTGGTGTGGAGCAGAGGAAAAAAAGAGTTTTCTTGAATTCTGTATCCATGTATATATATATATCAATATCAAGGAAAAGAAAAGCCAAACAAAGAATTTCAAGTGGCAGCCAAAATGTTCCACCTGTTGCCAGGCCTTCCTCAGGGGCGTGTAATTATATATATACATATATATATATATATATATATATAGTAGTGTAGAGTCATCCCTCATTGGGTGAGGGCTGGATAATAAAAACATGCACACAAACCTTTGTATGCTTTCTTGATCCAATACACTTGAAAATGAACATTTATCTAATCTAATGTATACATCTCTCTCACAAACACAGAAATCTACACATTCACTATCATCTGATATTGATATCAAGAGAAACTACCCCAGAAGCTGAAATCTCATGAAATACTTATAAATTGTGTATGCACATTTTTTTTTTTTAACTGACACACTCCGTACAAAAAACAACAACAGCAACATGTTTAGTTGGGCCATAGACCTATATTAGATAGGTCCCTGGTTGGGCCATATGCATGTAGTAGTTCCCAGGAAATGACAATCCCTGAAACTAGACAAATATCTTATTTATTGAATCTGGTTTAAGCATGGGCAGGTTCATGGTTAACCTTGTACAGTTTGAAAGTCACATATATGAGAGAAAAGATCTCACTGTGACTTATATTATAACTCAACTCAAAAACGAAAACAATGAAAATATACTTTCAGAACCACAAAAGGGAAACAAAACTCACTCCATCACTACTGTTCTTTTCATCAAATACAGCAAGCTGGTCCCTGCGGTGGACATGACTGCACTTTTCGATTTCTGAACCAACGAACTTTCAAACAAAAAAGTCCTTTCTACCCTCAGTCAAGTCTCCAAATCTCTCACCCTCCTCGCGTCTCTCTTTCATCAACTCGCTGACTGATGCAAGACTCTCCGCGTGTAGTTTACAAACAAACCAGACACGTGACCAAAACAGTATCAAAGGTCCGCTGATTGGCGGAGAAAGGGCGCTAAATATTCCGACACCGTTGATTGGTTGTAAAAATGTGTGTCGTCATGCTGACAAAGCCGTGCCCGGGGTGTGGGAGGTTGTGTGACGTGATGCGTGGGTTGTTGATAACCGCCGATAGACTGGACTGATTTGGCCACTACCCGAGACAATCTCCCGATTGTGTGAATGACGAAACTTGAATCGTTGTGGACACTGTCACTAGTGTCAGTTAGCCTCTGACAAGAGATAATCACCACTGACCACACACAGACTCACAGTGTGTTACGATTTCAGCGTAGAATGCTACGTTCACACCGTTACGTCAGGCTTAGAATTGCTACGCTCAAACAGGGACCTATATTTAATACATGTACAGGTCAATGGCTCAAACAAAGAATCACGCTCTCACTCATTTCTGATTCTGCGGTCAAAATGTGTGTCATAAAACATTGTCCACACTACAAAGTAGCACTGCAGACACTCTCTATATTGCCCATACCTATATTTTTTTTAAATAAACTTTTTTTTTATAAACTATATATATATGTATATATATATTCTTGCGCGTAATAGCCAGAAAGTGGAGGTTCCAATACATTTAAGACAATCATTTAATGCTACACAATAACCATTTGCTATGCCGAAAATGAAAACAAAAAAAGTGCTACAGTTTTCACAAGGCCAGTGTAACGTCATCTTGGCCCCGTGGTTGTATTACCCCCTCAATATATACTAAAGAATGAAATGTTTCCTGGTAAAATTAAGAAGTGAAATTATTTAAGGATGAAAAGCATGTCAGTTTCTTGCATGTGAAGAAAATTGGTGGTGATTATTTTCACCCCCAAAATCGATTTCTTCGAAAACGTGTACACCTACCGAGTGGTTACACCCCTTCAATGAGAAGGGAAACATTTAAGGATGAATTAAAAATTTTAGTAATAAATTTTCATTTGATTAATATACTTACCCAACTCACATATAGCAATTAACCCATAGTTCAGTGCTGATACCGCTGTACGCGTCCCCTTAGCAACAAGGAAGACGCCTCTAAAAAAGAGTGACCGAGACCCGTAAGGGTATCCAGGCCAGCCCGTAAGGGAGGCTGCCTTCCATATGCGCGCGCATATGCCGCCATCTTGTCATTCTACACGAAGCCCAACTCACTACTTTTTTAGACCCCCATACCCCCCACAGCGGGGAGGCGGGAGGGAATAAACGATGTGAGTTGGGTAAGTATATTAATCAAATGAAAATTTATTACTAAAACTTTTAATTAAATTACATATCTTACCCAACTCACATATATCAGATTGCTACTATAGGAGGAGGGTACTTACCAACTTAAGACCGCAGGACCTGCCCTGCAGCCACGAGAGCCGGCAAAGCCGCACTGCCATCTTGCCGCCTTGCTGCAATGTCCCTCAAATAAAAATTGATGAACACGTCCTCAGATTTCCAATAAGCCGCCGCTAGGACCTCTGATAGGCGCCCTGAGCGAAGCACGGCCACAGAAGACGCCCAAGCCCTCGCTTCGTGAGTCCTGGCTGACGTAAGCGGAAGCACCGCCCTGACCTCGCCAGACTGGCGTTGCCACCATCCATATGCTTGCTTAATGGTCAGTGAAACCCATTTAGTCAAGGTGACCTTCGAGATATCCTTCGCCCGCACAGTGTTGAGGGATATAAACAATAATCTCTGAGTTTCCGAGCGAATCGGCGAAGACCTAGACAGGTAGCTGCTTAACGCCCTGACAGGACAATTTGACAGATCGGGGTCTCCAGGAGCGAGTATATCGCTCAAGGGTGGAATACGAATGCAAGGCGAAGCCTGACCGGGCTTTTGATTTTTAGCGAGAAAATTAGACGTAAATTTCAAAGAGTAGGAGCCATCCCTCTCCAGGGAAATATCTTTAGCGAGACCAGAAAGAGCGTGCACCTCGCTACCCCTCCTAGCTGTGGCGAGCAAGACCAAAAACAAAGTTTTTCTCGTCAAATTAGGTAAACTAGCCAACCGGAGAGGCTCAAAGTCCTCCGACGCAAGGAAACGGAGAACCACAAACAGATCCCAGGCAGGGAGCTGTGATCTTGAGAGAGCCGCGTCAAGGGCAGCTCCCTTAAGCACGCTTGAAATGACACCGTCGAGAGTGATCTTGCGACCGAGCTGTCTAAGAGTGGAAGAAATCGCAGACCTTCTAACTCGCAGTGAAGAAGGAGAGACCCCCCTACTAGCCAACCAAGAAAGGTGGTTGGCTACCTCCATGGACCTTGGGGAAAGATGTTGAACCCTATTCTCAGTGCACCACTTGGCCCATGCAGCCCAATGAGAAGAGTACACGGAGCTAGTAGAGTCTCTGTGTGCTTTCTGTACCAGTTTCAGAGTTGTGGCCGAGGCCCCGGCACGACGCAGAGCGATTCTGACAGAATCCAACCGTGAAGCTGCAACGCTTGTGGATTCTCGTGCGGGACCCCTGACCTGGGCTGTAACAGGTCGCCCCTTCGAACGCCTAGAGGAATGGGTGGGCGCACTGCCAGCCGCAGAAGGTCTGGAAACCAGTGCTGGCTGGGCCAAAGAGGCGCCACCAGCACCAGAGCTGGTCTTTCCAGATCCACCTTTCTTAACACCCTCCCTAGCAGGCAAAACGGAGGAAAAGCGTAAGCCGGCAGATTTGTCCAATCCAGATCCATCGCGTTCACCGCCCACGCCAGAGGGTCCGGGAACGGTGAGACGAAAAGGGGGAGCCTGGTCGAGAATCTCGTCGCAAACAGATCTATGCAAGGCTTGTCTACTTGAACCCAAAGACGGTCCAACGCCTGGTGGGAGAGGGTCCATTCTGAATGCAGAACCTTGTCCCCCCGACTGAGGGCATCCGCCAAAACATTGAGCGTGCCCTTCAGGTACTTCGCTGAGAGAAGTATGTTGTGCGAGCTGCACCAAACCAACAGACGGCAAGCGCTCTCCGACAGCTTCTGCGAGCGTGTGCCCCCCTGCCGATTTATGTAAGCGGCCACAGTCGTATTGTCCGTGTGGACTTGGACATGACTGCCACCCAGAAGCGGCAGGAAAGCCCGTAAACCCAGAGACACAGCCTCCAGCTCCAGCACGTTTATGTGCTGAGGCGCTAGGGAGAGATCCCACAGACCGGAGGCTGTCTGATCGGCCAGATGAGCACCCCAGCCTGTCATGGACGCATCTGTAACTAGAATGTTCTCCGGCGCCGGAGGAACGATCGGAACACCCTGAGAGACCCAGGGGAGCAGCCAAACACTTGTAGTGTTGCTGAACCAACTCCCCAGTCCTATGCGAACATTCCATCCCTGAGAGGCTTGGTCCCACTGCCTCCTCAAAGCCGCCTGAAACGGCCTCTTGTGGACCCTGCCTAGAGGCACAAGGGGAGCCATCGATTCCATCTGCCCCAGTAGGGAGGACAACTCCCGGGCCGTGGACACATTCTTTCCGTTCAACAAGCGAACCAAGTTCTGAAGCTTGTCCACCCTCTTTTGAGAGGGGCGGACTAACCACTCCACCGTATCGAAATCCATGCCCAGGTAAGTGAAGCGTTGGGATGGTTCTAACTCTGACTTCCCTAGATTGACTGTAAAGCCCAGCTGAGCCGCCAGGTCGAGGACCCTCGCAGTATGAGTTCTGCACATGTACTGATCCTGATGCAGATTCAACCAATCGTCTAAATACGCCCGTAGGCGTACCCCCTCTTGTCTGACAAGGGAGCAAAGCTGGCGAACGACCAGCGTGAAGATCCAGGGGGCAAGGGAAAGCCCGAAGGGGAGTGCCCGAAATTGAAACACTTTCTCGCCCCACAGAAAGCGCAGCCATTTCCTGTCTTGAACATGCATGAGCACATGGAAATATGCGTCGGTGAGATCCACCGACGTGGCCCAATCTCCCGGACGCAGAGCTTCCCTTACAGAGAGAGGAGTCTCCATGACAAACTTGACTACCCGTAGGTATTTGTTCAGGGTGGACAGGTCCAAAACAGGCCTCCATGCCCCTGAGGCTTTGGGCACCACGAACAGCCTGCCGTAAAAGCCGAGGGACTCTCGATCTCGAACTTCCTCTATCGCACCCTTCAGGAGTAGGGAAGCCACCTCCGCATGAACGGCTGACTTGGCTTCCGGGTCCACGGGATATCTGAAAGGCGGAGGTATCCTGGACAGAGGTGCCTTCCCCTCTGCCCAGAAAAGACGGAATCCCGAACGCACTATTCCCAAAATCCACCGGCTGGACACCAGGCGTGTCCAGGCGGCCAAGGCCCTGGAGGGGCCACCCGCCGCCACCAAGGCGGGGGTTACTGGGAATAGTGGCTCGGGAGACCCTCATTGGGGGTGAGGCTTGTGCCCCGACCCCCGAGAACCCCCAAAGGAGCCTCTCTTCTGGTAAGGCGCGCCTCGCCCCCTACCCCGAAAAGAGGTGGACTGATTTTGCATCTTGCCCCCCCCAGACGAAGAAGGCTGAGCCTTATTCTGAGAGGTAGGCTTGCTCTGAACCTTCTGAAAGCCGTGGTGAGCAATCCTTGCAATAGCCAGATCCCTAGCGTCCTGGGTTTCCTTCTGCAAAGCGTCCAAAGAGGAAGCACCCAGCAGCGACCCTTCCGTAAAAGGAGATACCTTAAGTCTGTCAATGGTACCCCTGTCTCGGATCTTTGAACCCGCCAAAAAGGCAGTTCTGCGGGAATGCACAGCATGCCCATAAAGCCTGGCTGACAAGCTCAATTGTTCCTGAGAGACCCTGGCAAGCGTCGCCAACAGAGTTGTCACATCCTCCTGGGAGGCGTCGTAACGGAACTCAAACGGGTCTAACGATGAAGCGATAGACCTAGACAAAGAGCGTTGGAGAGAACTAGAGACGGAACCCAACTCGAGCAAAGATCTACCCGTCTCCTCCAAAGCCTGAAGAGCAGACTCCGTGTAAGGGACTATTCTATCCCTGGCATACCCGTCCTCCCGCAAAGAAAGCAGTTCCGGAGTCACCGGTAGAACTGATTTCGGCAAAGCAAAAGAGTCAAGAAGAGTGACGGGACGAACCAGCAGTTTAGAGCTCTTTGAGAGCGCAGAACAAGGAATGTGTTGTCCCGCTTTAGCCAACCAAGGGCCCACCACCTCCGGAGCCTCCCCATGCTGTGACAACAGCGGAAAGGCATCGGACATAGCTCGACCTCTCGCAAAAATCTTCGACATCTCGACCGCCACAGAGGGGGACTCCCGGAATCGGAACGAACTTTTCGGTTCCTTAGCACTCCTGAAATCCCCTAAGGCAGAAGGAGGATGGACAAACTGAGATTTGTTCACCGCCACCTCCTCCTCGAGATATTTCGAAGCCACTCCAGCCGCCAGCGCCACCGCATCTGGCAGCTGCCGTGGCAAAAAGAATCCAGCACCTTCAGCCTGAGAGGCGGCACCGTCATCCAGGTAGTCTTCGTGCCCTTCCGTGCACTCCGGAGGCTGGTCCCCGTACTGACTAACAGAGTCAAGTCCAGAACCAGCCATACTACCACCAACTTCCTGCCCCCTGGGCGGAAGCAGATGCCTTTCAACCTGACCACAGTCTACTGACGAGGCGGGAAGAATAGGAACATCTGTTCGCTTGTCAGGGCCCTTAGCACCCACTGACACCCCGACTAAGCGGTGGATATCAGCCAGTGTTTCAGAACTTTCACCTGGGATTAGACCCGAGGCTACTCCCTCAAGACAACGCTCACGTGAAGTACACATACCTTGTGAAGAACGGACACCGGCCGGAGACCCAACGGGAGCCTGAGAGATCCCATCCTGAGACGCATGCACGTCCGCCCTCGTAACAGTAGCAGAGGGAGGCAAACGAACACTGGCCAGCGACGACGCACCCCCGACACCTGCCGGCAGCGCACGTAGCTCCGCCTTTGTTGACGAAACTTCAGCCGCTAAAGCCGAAACCTGTGAGCTTAATGTCAACAGCAAAGAAGCAAAATCCACAGATGCAAGCCCAGAACCTACAGGCGAAACATCCCCTACAACATGCTTAACCCCGAGCACGGGCTTCTCCGTAGGTTTAGCCGACGAACCGGAAACTCCGGGCACGCCAACAACAACATCACTACATTTTTTGGATTCTGAACCCGAAAGAGACACGGGCGTATCGCCGTGCGATTTAGAACTTCTAGAACTTCTAGAACTTTTCTTAACGGGAGAGGGCGAAGCAGCTACATGTTTAGATGTTAACCTCTTCCCGTCCGCATTGTCGGCCATGATGAAAACAACTCACAAACAAATTTGGAAAAAATTTTGTAAGTCCGAAAACAAGCCAACAATGCCGCCAAAATTCAGGTAAAAAAATGGAAAGATCTCACCTCAACAGCAAATGCGAAGTCCGGAGACAAGAAGACACCAAGGGGAACACAAACCAGGTCTGGAAGACCAAGCAAGTAGGCTGAAACACAGCCGGAGCGTACCAAAAGCGACCAGCTCCACTGAGCGCTGAGAGTAGAATGACAAGATGGCGGCATATGCGCGCGCATATGGAAGGCAGCCTCCCTTACGGGCTGGCCTGGATACCCTTACGGGTCTCGGTCACTCTTTTTTAGAGGCGTCTTCCTTGTTGCTAAGGGGACGCGTACAGCGGTATCAGCACTGAACTATGGGTTAATTGCTATAATTATGTGAGTTGGGTAAGATATGTAATTTAATCAAATTTTTAAGTTAAATACAAAAAATTGGTTGAACAAATTTGGCCCCATGAATGTAAGGTACCCAAGGTCGCTCATCAGTACATGTTATCGAAGGGTGTTTTTTTGTTCAGTGTGGAGTTTATACAAGATCAACGAGGCAGAGAATCGTAATATGACCACGGGGCCAAGATGTCATCGTCACACCGGGTTGGCAGGTCTGCACAGGGGAAATACAGTGACCCCACTACAACAGGCACAAAAGGTATTTTATACCCCCCATTGCCGCTTGCCACTGGACACTCCAACCAACAATATCCGGATTTTTCCGTAGAATAAGCAAATGTTGTCATCAACCACAGAAGCATAGGTTTTTCCAAAGCAAAACAAAATAAAAAATACTGCGGTAAATACTTAAATGGAACTGTTGATTTACTGCACGGTAAAAGTTTAAATATTTTTCCGCAGAATCTTTTACTTGCTAATTGCGAGATTGGAGAGAATGCCTCGTTCAAAATTACCCAGAACACAGCGCCAACAGATTTTACTTCGTTGCTGAAAGTTCACAGTACTGTATGTAGTCACAACAATGGTAGAGTAGTTGCGTGCTGCTCTTGGGCAAATGCAGGAACAAAATACACAACAAGAAAAGCAAAGCCTTATGTGACTCACCTTGATCAATTCCCATTACAGTGGAACCCCCCTTTTCAGACCCCCAAATAGTAGAAGACTCCCTCCCCCTTAAGACTTTCTTTCTTTCTTTCTTATTTGGTGTTTAACGTCGTTTTCAACCATTCAAGGTTATATCGCGACGGCCCCTTCTTACCCTCCCCCTACCCTTCCTGATAGAAGACCCCCGAACATGACCCCGCTGTGACCCCAAAAGAGAAGAAGAATACAAACCCTGTTTTTTTCTCAGCTGAAAAACTCATACAAAATTTTGAAGAAAAACTGAAAGAAAAAGCGCGTCTTAACATTATTCTGCGGAAAAACTTGTTTGCTTCAGTAAAAAAACCCGATGCTGCGGCAGATGCCATGACAAAACTTTGGTTATTCCATGGAAAACTGTTTTTCTGCAGCATTTGTTTTTCCGTGGAATAATCGAATAATGTCATTATTGGCTAAGGATACAAAGGGTTTATAGTTTGTCCACTGTGTGTAGGAGTGAATAAATAAGTACATTCACCAATTCCAGTTTTCCCATCAGTTGAAACAGACAGGATCTCTGAAAAAGTCTTCTGGGAACAGACTTTTCGTTATGTCTTGCCTATCCTAATAATAGGCCTATATGTTTATATTTTAAATGTAGAGTAGCACAAAAACAGTATCAGCGTCTTCTGTTATTTTATCACCCCAGAAAGAAAAGAAATGTATTAGTTCAAGGGCAGGCAGTTTGGTAATATTTGATCTTAAAAGCAAAAACAATCGTATTCGCCTCTTCAGTTATGTCATCATCCTGGCATGCATGAAGACCTGAAAGCTAGTATATAGAGAATACTATATGGCTTGATGTGTCGTACCAGATTTACACAAGTTTTTTTAAATATTGAACTGCGAGCGAAAGCGAGCTGTTCACTATTTGAAAAAGCAACTAGTGTAAATCTGGTACGAAACAGCAAGCCATGTGGTATTCTGTTTATCCTACATACTGTACTTACGTGTATTTTACTGAAAATGTCCTGCAGTCGAGGCAGCTAAATTGAAGACGCTTGTTTTGGAACCTCGATCTCTTCTAAAGCCTCGTGCAATCTATTACGTCAAAGCAAAGAAACGTCACTCTGAAAGTGTGGCGTGACGTGTTAGTTCTAAAGATTCATGGAGGGTAATTAGCGAGCGCAAATTTTGTTTCTATAATGACGTTTGTCTTGGTGACTTTGGCACCATGACTGAGCAGTGGAAAAACAGGTCCCTGCCAGACTTGCTTGACATGACCTCATTTACATGATATACACACATGTGATTTGAACGATTATTATCTCACGGGGTGTCTCTCTCACGTATGTAGGATAAATATATATATATATTTTATTTAAATATTCACCCTGCTGTCAACACAAGCTTACCTCGAAAAGAGAACCATGGTGCATTCACGCTTGGGGATGTACCTCGTACAATTTCAGAAATAAGGAAAAAGGATGTGTGAACAGATTCCGGTGCACTCCTTCAAGCTAGACAGGATTCGTTGGGTGTACTAAACACAACAAGTCAACTTTGTTATGAACACCATGCGGGTTTTCTAAAGGAAGGTGTGTCAGGGGGCTAAGACATCTCATTGGCCAAGTGCGAACAAATAGCTACACGCTGATTGGACAGTATGTAGGTAGTGGCATCATGACGTCAGGAATCTTACGACGCAGAACTAGACTGTAGAGAATGTGTGCACAGGCGTTCAGAAGAGTTCAGTTCGTTCCCTATTTTATGCACGAGCGATAGGTGTTAGTACGTACGTGCCGCCACACTGAAACAACTAGTTTCCGAACAGGGCCTGTGCCTAAGACACGAATGACCTTGAATAACCTGTAAACACTTTGCTGTCGGAGCAGGGAGAGTACCCGCTACAGTACAGCTGCAAACAGCCGTATACTTTTAGCCGTATACTTATACACAAAGGTCGTTTATGAGAGAGGAAGGAGAACTAACAATGATTGAAGGTTATGAAATAACCGCAACAACGTTAACAGTTGTCATTGACTAAATCACACAGAAATGGTTAAATGATTGTGCTTCGTGCAGTAAAAATCTGGGGTCCCTGCCCATTCACAGCCTCACTACGGCCGGTACATGTACGGGTAACTAACTGGCATCAAAACCAATCTCACAACGAACCGTTCACCAAAGAAAGGGTCGAAGCTTTCAGCCAAAAATTAACAATTTGGGGAAATCTATATTGAGTAGGGGAAGGGAGGGCAAGTCGACCCCCTCGGGTATGTCGTCCCCCCTCGATTTTGAGAACATGACACTGCAGGGGTGATTATCATCGATTTCATAAGCCAGAGTTACCCAACCTGAATCAGTTGAAGAAAAAAAAATGTCGAAAAAAACGGGCCCAGCAAAGCGGTAAGTCTTTGTGAGTTTGTCAATTTTGATGGTTTCCACTCTAAAATTGTTGCACGAAAAAAACAAGTCAGTGCATGGGAGCCGCTGATTCGTAAAATGCACCAGATCTGCAAAAAAGCTTGCTTTCATAACAACTAGTCGAAAGTTATAGATCTCGGCTATCCCAGGAACAATGGTAAATAGCAATGTTCAGCGAGTACCATGATCGGGTAATTCGTCCCCCCCTTTGTCGTGTAACTCGACCCGGGTCACAATACCCGACTATGGGTCCATATCACTCTCTCGTCTGTGTAGACTCTTTCATCTCCAAGAAATAGTGTCAGATGAAGAACCCGTAAAAGTTCTTTGTATGTATTTGAAATAAAAGTGAACGTAGCCTAAAAAAAATAATATTCGAAGTTGTGTGTTAATTAATTAATTAAGACAGAGAGAGACAGAGACAGAGACAGAGAGAGAGAGGGGGGGGGGGTGCGCTTTCCCGTCATTGGAAGCGCGCGTATACTAGTAGGCCTATTAAACTATTTCACGTTCACGCAACCTGAAATGGGCGACACAAATCAATTACAAGTCCAATTTGTAAATATATTTTCCCATTTGCTTCGCTTTGAACCAGAGCAACTAATAAGTATAGATGTTTGAACATCTATCCCTTCAAATACTCACCCTCCCTGCATAGCCAAGACGTCGATCGACTTCTGACGTAGGCCGACTCATTATGACGTCATTCTCACTTCCGATTAACAAAACTGACACAGAAAAGTTACTTTAGTCAATTTCATATGTCGAGGTGATGCTATTGGGTAATATGAACAACCTTTTCCACCTGGACGAATTACCCGCCCCCCATGGACGAGTTGCCCTCCATGGAGGGCAAGTCGTCCATGCTTCAGGATTTTTTTCTTTTATATTTTATTTAAAAATCGACGGGCGCAGTGGCGTGGTGGTAAGACGTCGGCCTCCTAATCTGGAGGTTGTGAGTTCGAATCCCGGTCGCTGCCGCCTGGTGGGTTAAGAGTGGAGATTTTTCCGATCTCCCAGGTCAACTTATGTGCAGACCTGCTAGTGACTTAACCCCCTTCGTGTGTACACGCAAGCACAAGACCAAGTGCGCACGGAAAAGATCCTGTAATCCATGTCAGAGTTCGGTGGGTTATAGAAACACGAAAATGCCCAGCATGCCTCCCCCGAAATCGGCGTATGCTGCCTGAATGGCGGGGTAAAAACGGTCATACACGTAAAAATCCACTTGTGCTAAAAACATGAGTGAACGTGGGAGTCTAAGCCCATGAACGAAGAAGAAGAAGAGATTTAAAAACCGTGCCAGTTGGATCGTTCATATTCCACACAACGCTTACACGAAAGAGAACACACCAGGTTTTACAACAAAAACAATCTTTTTTTTTAAAAGACGAGAGGTATAAGCTGCATTTGTTAGAGGGGTCGACTTGCCCTCCCTTCCCCTACACTGGAACAGAATTTCCTAATGTTTCAAAGCCGCTGAACTGGACACGGTCAGATTAGCATGGGCAACAAACAAACAAAAACACTCAAAAATAAACAAATACCAGTAAATAAGCGTTTGGCACAACAAGTATTAAGTTTGCTTTACACGTAACACTAGGACCATACGGCTTACGATTATTCCGTTGCTGTTTCTGCCTGCTTGAGGATTTTTTTTTTATATCAATGGTAGCCTATTTCACGATCAATAAGGTCGTCATAATCATAGTGTATCCTCCCGCGTTTTTTAACACCGTTTGTTTGCTTATCTAGCACAGCTTTTCCCCAAACTACTCGCCCCACTGTTGAAATATCCGCTGTCACACCAGTGCTTTTTTTATTGACCTTGTAACTTCACTGATCTTTACCAATGCTTCACAATGCACAACACACACAATCATTGTGATTGTGACAATGAATCGACAGCATTCAATTTGGCCTGCAAAAATGTAAGACTTACCAGTGTTCACGTATTATTTGGATACAATTCGTCGGTGATTACACCAAATGCAGATCAGAAGATACTGTTCTGCCGATAGAAATTGCTCTCTCTGTCGCTGACACTGGTATTAGCCAGAACACAAAATGGATGGCGCACTCCTAGAACACAGCCGCCATGTCACTGACATTGTAAGTGTCAGCGGTACGGCCTTCACCTACCCACAGGCGCAAGACGTTGTTGAACTTTTTTTTTTCTTCGGCTTAGGAATAATGCGTCTTTTTTGTGTAAGCGTAGTTTTGAGTATACACGAGTGGGTTGTGTGTGTGTGTGTGTGTGACAGAGAGAGAGCATGATGTATACTACCTGAGGTAGTACTAAAAGCGCTTTGAACTTCGGATAAGGCGCTATATAAATAAAGAGAATAAATAAAGAGAATAAAGAGAATAATAATGAGGGTAAGACTGCATGTGTTCTGGAATAGGCCTTGAGAGAGAGAGAGAGAATTGAATTGAATTGAATTGAACTTTATTTATCGAGGGTTTAACAGAATAAGCAATGTAAACATGCTTTTTTCATCCCGCCCTCGCCCATTGAGGGTAACTCGATTAATAACAAGAAGAAATAGAAATAAGTTAAATTCCATACAATTTACATAATTAACGTGTCAAACATTTAAAAAAACATTTCAAAATGCATTATGAATATCAAGAAATGATGAAATATTATCACAGAATTATTTACTTGTTTGCAAGAGAAACGCCATGTAGAGCTACTTGAATGATGTTTCACTGACTTGTATTTTAATTATATCAGGAATGGAGTTCCACAATAGGGCGCAAGAATAAGAAAGACTTGACTTGTAAAGAGAGAGAGAGAGAGAGAGAGAGAGAGAGAGAGAGAGAGAGAGAGAGAGAGAGAGAGAGAGAGAGAGAGAGAATAGACATGCAGAGACGAATAGATCGATCACATTCACTCCATTTTCTGATACAAAACAAACGGCTAATTTTATGCTTTGAGGAATTTATACCTTTACTACCATTATAAAACTAAAAGCACTCACAATACAAACAAATACCCAATACATGTACACATAAAAGCCACATCAAGATATTGACATCCAAATCATCAGACAAATAAAATATTCCTTATATGACGGTTTTTCGATTTTGAGGCAAAAACGTGTCTTTGAACTTCAAAAAAATTCAGAGCTTCCGCCAGTTATCTCTTTGAGGTTTTGGGTGCTTACAGAGTACCGTGCCCCTTGCGGGGGCATCAAACATCGAGGTCACAAGCAGGGTCAAGGGGAAGGTCGGCTGGGCGGACAGGAGACTATTGTACTGAAATTCGGGTTAATGTCTTCTTCAAAATGTCCTTAGCAAACTGGTGAAGAGTGTTGCGTTATTTGTGTTTACCTTATACCTTTCAAGGCCAAATAGTAAGCAAGGCTGTCATAAAATGGGTGTCTTTTGGTTAGAAGGCAACATTTCAAATGTCTGTAGATCGTCAGAAAAAAATCGTACATGAATGAAAAAATATTCAAAAAATTGTTTTTTTAGAACACTAACCGATCTGTGAGCAGCTTTTTTAATGTCCTTTTATACTTTATTTATGAAACGAAAATAAAAGAGCAAAAAATGCTGTCTTCACTTTTTATGTCCGTCGTGTCACGTGCGACTGAAAAACAATGACTGGTCCCTTTTTTCGTAATTTTAAATGTAACCAAGAGTTGCGTCCCTTTCGTCGCCTCCTTTCAGGAAAAACCTGACGCCGCGTGGCCTTTACGTCTTCTTTTATTGGTGTCCTGAAGTTGTCAAAGTGAGTATTACAAATATTTTATGTCCATTGTGTCACGGGGTGTGTGTTAGTGATTAAAACTTGAAATGTGCTCAAATCACATCCAATACGTGGGACTTTGGGACACTTAACTATCTAGATTTGAAATTGCAATCAAATTTTGAACAGGGAGCATTCATTATTATTTTTGTTGAAATTTGTCCATCGTGTCACGGTCCCTCGTGTCACGATCTCAGTCGTGACACGACGGACACAATTGTGACAACGGACATATTCACATGTGTCTTGTTCGATGTAATTAAGTGATTTATGTATAGGCGATGAAATGGGCTAGCTATACACCTGACAATGTAAGCATGTAGATCTAGTGATACATATTTAAAAACTAATGCATAACTTTCGATCACTCCAAGACATGACGTTTGGGGTGGGTAGAAAATGCCAGTGAATTGAAGATGTTCTGCAGTTTCTCACTTTACAAAATGCATGCATTCTATACTTTCAGAGACCATGGCTCTCTCAGCCGCTGAAAGGGCCAGAAAGTATCGCCAAAATAGGGACATGAATCCAGAACGGAGGGAGAGATACTTGGAATACCAGCGACAAAAACACAAGAAAGATATCCAAACCGGGGCAAGAAAAGCTGTACGAGACATGACTACACGAGAGCATCGACAAAGGAGGAAAATGTGGAAGAAACAGAAACAAGATCTGCGTCAACGGGCCAAGGACGCACAACGAAATCTCACTCCACCAGAGTTCCCTGCAGGTGAGTAACGTTGCCACTTTTATCAATTTTCAAGCACTGTAGTTACAAATATTTTTGGCCGGATTTCTTTTTAAAATAAATGAATATCTACGTGTTGTTAAACTGCCTATTTATAAATGTATTCATTCATCAGTCTTCTCTGTCTCTGTCGAAAACACAGGTAGCTGTGAAGGGATCAACCCCGCAAGCAAGCCGCCTTCTCCAAGGTGCATCCCTGGCCAGTCGACGCACAACAAACAACGCCCAACATGCAGCAACTTCTGTTCACCACGAGCCGGCTGTTCCTGTCAGCACAAAGAATTGTAAAAAGAAGAGGGAGAAACTGCGATATGAGCTAAACAGAAAGGTTGCTGTTCTTAAGCAACAGCTAGACCAACACAAAAAAAGGTGTGGCTGTATGAAAAAAAAGAGTCAAAGGCAATTGACCCAAAGCAAACAAAAAGACTCTCCAATGAAAAAAGCAAAAGGTCTTGTTGGAGGATCAAGCTTGATGAAAACGGCCAGAAATACGCTCGTCTTTCACTTTGCACTTGTAAAGCAAATGAAACAAAACTACAAAGAAGGCAAAGGTTCTCTGAGACATGTCAAAGCTGCAAATGAGATATTACGGAAATACGGGTTTAGAACCAAAGCATGTCATGTACTAGGTATGAAAGCTAGAGATTGCCAGTTGAAGCCCACTCCTAGGAAAAACCGATGTCTGTCTGACAGGTTGCGACAATCTGTTGTCGCTTTCTTTCTCAGGGATGACGTGTCCAGAATTTTGACCGGCACAAACCGCACCATAACAAGGAAAGGTGAGAAAAAACAGAAGCGCATTTTATGCGACACCTTGAAGAATCTCCATCTCAAGTACATGGCCGAAACTTTGCACACTCTCAGCTTCACGACATTCTGGCGCTTGAAGCCATTTTGGGTTACGTATCCTTCACCTTCGGAAAGGCAGACATGCCTCTGTAAAACGTGTGAAAATACACAGTTCATGGCAGAAGCTTTGTTTAAAGAAGGTGTCATTGAAACGGCAAAGCTGAACATTCTCGTTGAAGGCATGGTTTGCTCTTCCACAGAAAAGATCTGTATGTACAGGGAGTGTAAAAACTGTCAGGACAAAACTCTGAAAGGCACAACAATGAAGGACATGGGTCAAGATACCTTTTGGACACAGTGGAAAACATTCAAAAAAGAAAAGACTTTGAAAAATGGAGAAACCAAAGAACTGACTGTCACTGAAAAGGAAAGTCATTGCGGATCCATGGGAGACTTGTGGGATCAATTCCTGGATATGATGGCTCGCTATTGCCGCCATTCATTCACAGCGGCCAACCAGTACAAACATCTCAGACATTTGAGGGAGAACATTAAAGCGAACGAATGCATAATCCACGTTGATTTCTCTGAGAACTATGTGTGTAAAATGCACAAAGAGGTGCAGTCAGTCCATTTTGGGGCATCTCAAAATCAGCTGTCTTTACACACAGGCTGCTACTACACCTCAGGAAACACCAAGCCAACATCTTTTTGTGGGGTGTCAGACTTGGGGCGTCATGATCCAGCTGCCATTTGGGCCTTTCTATACCCAGTACTCACTGGAATCAAAGACAAACATCCAGACATTCGAAGAATCCACTTCTTTTCTGATGGCCCCACATCTCAATACAGGCAAAAACAGAACTTTGTTTTGTTTTCTACCAAGCTGTTTGGCATGGGATTTGAATTTGGAAGTTGGAATTTTTTTGCTGCAAGCCACGGTAAGGGCATTCTTGATGCTATTGGTGGAATTGTCAAGAGGACAGCCGATAGAGGGGTTAGAATGTGATCGCTGCACTGTTCAGTCATACACGTGCAGCTAACATCCCTGTACTGGATCTGGAGGGGAGACGCAGTCAGAACTTGATTCAACTTCATCGTTCCAGGGACGGTTTTTAGTGTCTTCGTCAACAGCTCATATTCCACAGCAGTCATGGCTGACCCAAGAACTTCATACAGCATCACACATGTGCGTGGCTGCACAAGCTGTACAAACTCACGGCTGCTGGTGATGTCCCATCCTCCAAGTTCTGACTGCGTCTCCCCTCCAGATCAGGGATGTTAGCTGCACGTGTATGACTGAACAGTGCAGCGATCACATTCTATCACAGTACTCCTTGAAGCCCTGGGGCAATGAAGAAACCTACGTCCCAAGCTTTTCAGCACAGAATGGCCAATCTAAGCGCAAAAAAGAAGGCCAGAAAATGAAAAAAACAAAACAACCTAATATGCAGGATCAAGAGATGACAGGAAAGAACAGCAACTTGGAAACTCTGTTTGAAGAGCATCTGAAGGATCTTACTCAAGCGAGAAACTTCAATGAACTGAAAATGCAGTGTCAAACCTTTGACATGACAGAAGAGATCCATGGCACTGACAGGTACTTCCAAGACAGTGCACATGAGGTTGACTACAACGCCTTGAAAATGCTTCCTCCAGATCTCCCAAAGACTAGTCGGGTGTATCCTGCCAAGGTCAGAGCAGACGGTGACTGTCTTCCAGGATGCGGCAGCGTCTACGCATTTGGGCACGATCAAAAGCCTGCTGAGATGAGAGTGCGCATCATCCATGAGTTGGCATTGAACTCGGAGTACTACTTGGATGAAGAGTCGATGAAAAGGGGCATTCCTACCAGTACATGTACCACAGATGCAGATAAGGGAAGACAGAGGCGGCAAAAAAGCGTTATCAACGCATTCACCATGTATTCAGAGGAGTATTTACCTGGCACTCGTTTGACAAAAGAGACAATCAGGAATGTTTTTGAAACTGAGGTCCTAAAGTTGTCAAGAATAAGATCTTTTATGGGTATTTGGGAGATCTGTGCCCTTGCCACAGTGCTGCAGAGACCGGTTTTCAGTGTCTACCCTCAGTTCGGAAACCCTGGTGTACGTGCCGACTTGCACAGACTAGTGCTGCCCAGACCCTTTTCCAACACATTTGGGCCATGCATGGAGCCATTGATGATCATGTGGACTAGCAACAGGCATGACATGACAAAATCAAATTGGGTCCCCAATCATTTCGTACCGGTCATTGAGAATGCCCCGCGAACTGCAGCAGATTCTGATTCCACTCCACAGGCATACCCAGCTACAGATGATCTCAATGCTGGTCATATAGAAGGAATTCGGCCGGAAGATTATCTTGGGCGTTGGGTGTTTGTCGCTTACGACAAGATGGCATATCCCGGTCTAGTGGTAGACGTTGACAATGAGAATACCTGGTGGACTGCTTGCACCAACTTGGAAAGGACAATTGTTTCTTTTCACCAAGAATGAAGGACACACTATGGTACCCCCATGAAGATATTCTGGCTGTCATCTCTGAGCCAGTTCAAAAAGATGGCTTCTCTGATCATTACACTGTAGATCTATTTGTATGGAATCATGTGCAAGAGAAGCTTTTCCGGAGACACACCCCGTAGCAGTCTGATGTGTTCACTCAACCTAGAGCTCGCTATCATAACAGACATTAAGTTCAAAGACGGTTACCTTTACACTTTTTCAGTCGTTCCTCTTGACTCGTTCAGTTTTATAAAAATGCCAGGTGCAAAGGCATTCCAATTCTGCTTTTTGTTTGCTTAGTTTAATACCCAATTTTTAAAAAATGTAATTTTCAAACTTGCTTCCTTTTGTATTTGCAAATGTCTATCGTATCACGAGCGTGTCCATCGTGTCACGAGCGTGTCCATCGTGTCACACTGCACACTAAGGCTTAATTTGCAAAACAAAGATGTTGTTTCATAATCAAGGGTTTTGGGTGCTTATTGCCATCGTTTAGAGTTACTAGTAAAAAAAGTTTCACATAAATGTGTGCATTTGTTTCAGTTTTATGTGTGTTGACGTGTGCTGTGATTTATTACTTTTTCTTTCTACTCTATTATTTTCTGTAATCAATGCACTTTCTTTTTAAAAAAACCCACCTATTTTGATTTATTCCATTGAAGGCTGATCTGTGTGTTGTGTAACTGAAAAGAAATGGACTGACTGATTAAATTTATCATAAAAAAATTAAAAACCTTGTCCGTGACACGACGGACATTTTCACATGTGTACATTTTTTCACATTTTTATATTTCTTCACATAGTTTTGTAAAAGTGGCAAGAAGCGACCTATGGAATACGCAATGTGTATAGTTCAGCATAAAATTATTGCTGATTCCTTTGGTGAAGATTATTCCCCCGATTTTTTTTTTCCTTTTTGCCCCCAATTAAATTGAAAACCCCTCATATCTTATAATAATGTTTGTACTGTGTAAATCACATGGAACATAGCATTTGGATGAATTTGTGAGAGTGAATCAGATACTCAAAATTTGTGAGTAGCAGACCTCAAATTGTGACAATGTCACAGATCCCTATCACTCATCCAACAAAAAACAAAACAAGAAGCCAGCAACATGTTTTAAAAAATTGTTAAAAAGCCAAAAGGGGCTATACTCTCTTTATTTGGCAGTGAGCCAGAACTAGAAAGTAAATTTATCATTACATGCCATATATTTTGCATGCAATCTATTATTGCATTCAACACTTCTTCCATGCAAGTAATACTGTAGTAAGTTCAAAATATATTTACAGCAATAATTTTTGATACTTATATAATGAACTAGCAAGATTAAGTCCCACAGTTCCTTAAATTTGTTTATGTTTTCACACTAGATGAGTAAAACTCAACTTCAGTTGTATCCAAGAAGCACAGTGTAAACACTGCACTGAACACCAAAGCCACCATATTCAAACCTAAAATATATCAAAACCACAATGAAAATTCTGTGTCACGTGCAAATCGTGCTTTATGGTAAAAATATTTAACAAAGTGTGTGTATGTGTAGAGCAATCAGAGAAAACTACTGGACCGTTCGCCATGAAACTTCACATGAGAGTTCTTGAAAATAATATCCCGAGATGATTTTTTCCACAAATGTCTTTGATGACGTCATATCTGGCGTTTTGTGAAAGTTGAGGCGGCACTGTCACACTCTAAATTTTTAATCAAATTGAATGACATTTTGGTCAAGCAATCTCTGACGAAGCCCGCACTATGGGATTGCATTTCAGCTTGGAAGTTAAACAACTAATTAATGAGTTTGGTCATTAAACATTCTGAAAATTGTAATCAAAATCTACATTTAAGTAATCGATCCAAAAATAATATCATCTTGTTCGTTATCGTTTTCTGATTCCAAAAACATATTGATATGTTATGTTTGGGACAAAAACAAGCTCAGAAAGTCAAAAAAAGAATGTTCCTGCTAAGCACTGGTCATGTTCAAAGACTTAATTGCTGTGGATGTCCAAACAGCTTTTGTGATACCTGTGTGTTAAAATAGGATGTATGTGGAACATAAAAAAACTAATTTGGATAAGCTTTAAGCTGCTTACTTTTTCTTACCTCTGATTCCCCCCTTTTGTGCCCAGCAGCAAAGAAGAACATATATGTACCACCACTGCCAACTAACTTTCACTCAAAGTCAAAGGTCAACCAGTAACAGCTCTCTGTTTCATTTCTGGATTAAGCCACATAATTAACGGAAAACATATGGTTTTAACACAGAAAATTAAAAGGTGAGAAATGTAGTTTGTGAAAATCATTGCAGTTGTTAATCCGAACTGTCCTGAAAATAGACTTATAATAAAACCTTCACAGAATCAAATTTTAATACCTGTGTAACCGAGCGCTCAAAACACTCGAATTACCTAGGCAAAGCCAGTCAAACAGGTCTAAATGATTTATGTTATTTGACGTGCTCACAGGCATCTAAAACTTAGAACTGCATTATAGGGACATTAGGCCTAAAAAAAAAATAGGTGTGGTTACGGTAACCCGACCTACCCTATTTTTAGGGGCCGACCCTATAACTTTTTATTACATTTGTCAAAAACAAAACAAAAAACAAAAAAACGAGTGCATAAAACGCAATGAAAGCGACAGCGCTCGAGTCGCACACTTATTTCCCTGTCAAGTAGGTTTAATTTGTACACATTAGAAAAAAAAGTTTAAAAAAAAGTGATTGCCTGCCTTCCTACCCTATTTTTTGGGG
This sequence comes from Littorina saxatilis, assembly GCF_037325665.1. Classification (NCBI taxonomy): domain Eukaryota; kingdom Metazoa; phylum Mollusca; class Gastropoda; order Littorinimorpha; family Littorinidae; genus Littorina; species Littorina saxatilis. Next base: position 21,619,121 of record NC_090251.1, on the reverse strand, counting down.
CTATGTTACCGTAACCACACCTATTTTTTTTTTGGCCTTAACTAGTGATGCTAAATGTCACATGTAGTTTGGGTTAAACTAAAGGCTCACTCCGCCTCGTAGAAACAGTTCCCCTCACCGTCTCAGACCTGGTCAGGTGTTTTCATGGAATAAGACCATCCCTCCACTTGGTCATATATATACCAAAAATGACCTGCCTAGGTACTCTAAGCGCACAGTGATATTTTTTTAAAGAAATAATTTTGTAAATGGCACTGGTGCCTTCTTCGGAAATGAATTCATAAAACAAATTCCAACTCGATCACCACAGCAAGGATGTTGATTTTTGGTATGTGACAAAGTGGAGGGATGGCCCTATCCCATGTAAAAGGCTGGCAAGATCTGAGACTGAGGCAAACTGCTTTTATAAGGCTACCCTCTAACAATTTGTCATGTGAGCTCAAAGGTTTGTAAGAGCATAACAGGGGATGATAAACTATTGCATTTTATATCAATCTGTGACAAATCTTGGGGATAAATTCTTTTATCCAAGATTCAAAGGCATATTACCATTTATCTGACCTCTTTATTTTGGGGGGTGGGGGGGGGGGGGGGGGGTTCTGGAGAATTTTAGGAATTTAGGGAATCCACTGTACCTTTATCACATGGCACAATTTGCTCAAAAACGCACAAGTATGCTAATTAATTAAATCACTGTTTCTTTCCGGCCCATGAGACAAAAAATAGTCCAGAGGTGCCACCTAGCGGCTAGAACAGGGTGCCATCTAAGACGCGGTACCATATTTTCCAGCGTAATATACAAACAAGGGAAGTAACTCAGTGGAAATAACTCAACCAAACTCTTACAAAGTGTGCTCTTCCTTTGCCTATTTTACAACATTTAATTAAGCTTTCAAACCAGTTGCTTTTGCAAAATGAAGGTAGCATTATTTGCAAAGCAGAATTTGCAAAGCAGAATTTCATGGTATAAGCTCTAAAAATGTGTCAGTGCTCAAAGCAGATCTCACAGTGCTTATAGTTGTTTATGTACAGTCAAACCTGTCTACAAAGACCACTAAAGGGATTGATCAAAAGTGGTCGTTATGAACAGGTTGTTGCTATGCAAAGGTGAATTCTAAACAAGGCCAATTTGTCTGGAATCCTTCGAAGTTGTCGTTGTGGGCAGGTGGTCACTTTCCAGAGGTGGTCACAAGGGCAGATTCGCCTGCAGCAACTGCCATTACCAGGGTGCCTACTGCGCAACCCTTTCACACTTGCAATGACAACATTTTACACAGCAGTCTGAGCAGTATTAGCTCTGAATGGGTTTCAAGCCAAAGCCTGTCGCAGTTGTTGGATGTTTGTGTTATTTTTCATGTTTATGTTTACTGCGCACATGGTCCTTGAGTGTGTTGCTGTGGCGAAACTTCTGCCCGCACGTGTCACACTTATAGGGGAAGGTGTTGTCATGGATTCGCATGTGGCGATTTCGGTTGGAATGACAACTAAAAAGTCGTCCACATTGATCACAGCTAATACGTCTCTTCCCCCCATGCATGTTGTTGATGTGGTTGAGCAGTGACTGCCGCAGCCAGAACACTTCTCCACACACAGAACACAGTTGCTGGTCCAGTTTAAGACAGCTTCGCTGATGGAGACGCAGGTAAATCTGTGATGTAAAGCGACTACCACACTTGTCACAAACTGAGTTCCTCTCAGTTGCATGCAGGTTGCTTTTATGATTGGTCATAGCTTTCCACCGCCCCGTTCTGTACTCACACGATGGTTCCTCACAACGGTATGGTTTTTCGTCACCATGCTGTGCTTTACTGTGTGTTAAGAGCTTACTAGCTTTGCGGAATACTTGCGTGCAGTGGTAACATTTCCAGACACGGCCCTCATGTTCTGACCGTACATGGTTGGTGAGGCTCTCTTTGCGTACATAACTTTTGGAGCACAGTGTGCATGAAAAACAAGCATCCGAGTGTTCTTCTCGCAAGTGTTGGAAGTGGGCTGCGGGGCCAACTGAGTCTTTCATACACAGGCAACATCTTCTAAGTCGTAAACTTTTATTTTTGCGTTTCCTCAACTGACTACCTGACACACTTTGCTCAGATGGTGATGTCTCCAAGCTTTGCTTGTCAGGATCATGGCACATAGGACCACTGGCGTCAGTGTCTCCATGAGAGGACTCCATTTCCTCATTCACTTTTTCACTGAAATCGGCACCAGTGCTGTTTTCCCTGCCACTCAGTTCAGTGGTTTTTCCATTAGGTCTTGCCACAAGCTTTGTCCATCTGCTGGCATTTAAACCTTTCAGGCTGTGAACCATTCGTAAATGACAAGTGAGGTTAGCTTTCTTTAGAAACTTTTGGGAACATTCTTGGCAAGAAAAAGGTGCATGTTCCTCAACAACATGTTTTGATAAGGCATGTTTGCTTGAGGCCTGGTAACTGCACTGTGTGCACAGATAGCTTGGTTTAACCGCGGTATGATGCACCTGTACCCCTTGGGGCTTTTTACCTTTGTGCTTCCTGGAAGAATGCCGCTTCAGAGAGCCCTTGTTGCACAATACCTCCTTACAGTACTTACAGGAAAACGGTTTGTCATTACTCTTCGCTCTTTCAGGTTTATTCTGAATTGTACATGTTCTTTTTCGCCTGCTATTTTTACCACATGTAAAAGGAACTCCATCTAAGGGCTCGATACTTTCCTCATCTTTTTGAGGATCTTTTTTATTTGACTGGTGCAAATTTCTGCTCTGACTTTGAGAGATGAGTTTGTCAAAATGTAGAGGGAAATTTTCATCATCTTCTTGTTCATTTTTCACTGGGAGTCCTCCACTAGTGACATTCTCATTAGCTGCTGACACAACGAGGCCATTCTCAGCATTTGCAGACAACTCGCCTCCACAAACTTTATGCTCTTGCTCACTTTGCCCATCAGTAGCGAGGATGAGAAAAGCTTTGATATCACCTTCTGATTCCTGTTTGACGAGTTCTGCAGAATCCAGCGACGCCAACAGTGCTTCTGCATTGTTATCAACAGCAGTATCACTGGTTTCTGCATGAGCAATGGACGGGGGTCTGTTTTCATGTAGCACTTGTTCAACAGGAGGACCAGATATCTGCTCTCCGTTGGCACACGTTTCTTGTGCGTGTGTGGATGCCTGAGAGTGTGTCTCCACAGCTGCCGGGCTGCGACTAACGAACACTTCAATGATATTAATGACAATACTCACACTAAGGAGCTGTGCAGCCTTCAACAATGACATGATCTGATGCTCTGGAACCGACACTGAGCCTGTATACATAAAACCCACCAAGGCTTTGATAGTGTCCCCACCAACATCCACAGCAACTCGCTTCTCTCCAGAACTGCAGAAGGTGAAACAGACACCATCCTCTACCAAAGAGTACTGGTCATGCTTTCTTCCCTCAGCAAGGGTTGAGAGATTGGCCTCCAGTAAGTGGTGACAGATCTTTGCACTGAAGCACGCCACGACACATGAGTGAACTGGAATATTCTCTGAGTCGGCACTGATGATGAGGTCACAGTTCTCACCCTCACTCCATTGTTTGAAGAGATGGTTCTGAAGAGCTGCATGATGCTCTGCTGTGCTGAAGACCAGTTGCTGCTGTTCGGTCTGGTTCTGGGCACTTTCGCTGACGTTTTCCATGCTGCTGTCTGCTCCTATATATTTGCAACTTGGCCTGTTACAAACAGGAAACAAATTATGAAAGGAAAAATTAAGTGACATACCTGTATCTCTGCTGTTTCAAGTTCAAAGCAAAAGTCACTGTTGGTTACTGGTGCAACAGCATGAGAAGAGCATAAACCACTTGTGTCAAAAAAGACTATCAGAAAAACACTACATGATATAAAATGCTGTCAAATGTGCTTATGAATATGGTTTCCACACTATCCGTGCCTTCGTGTAATAACCACAGTGTTGCCATTGATCTACAAAGCATTATTACTCTCTATCTCTGCTACCGATTGAAATCAAAAGCAACTTTGGGGAGTGCAATAATTGTATTTAACTAAACAAGTCACGTAAGATAAAATTACTACATTTAGTCAATTTGTGAAACTCACAGAACGCACTGCATTTTTTCACAGAGACAATACAGCTTCATCAATCCCCGCGGCAAGGAAATCGCTGACACTTTTCGCGTGAAAAACGCAGTGAAATTGACAAGCCTGTATATATAGCGCAGTAGCGTGTGCGCTTAGCAGGAAAGCACGTTTTTCTGTATTCTTTTTAACTTTCTGAGCTTGTTGTTAATCCAAACATAACATATCTATATGTTTTGGGAATCAGGAAATGATAAAAAATAAGATGAAATCATTTTTGGATCGATTACTAACATTTTAATTTTTATTAGAATTTTGACATTTTTAATGACCAAACTCATTAATTAATCATTAAGCTTCCAAGCTGAAATGCAATCTCATAATTCGGGCTTCATCGAAGATTGCGTGACCAAAATTTTATTTAATTTCATCGAAAACTTATGGTGTGACAGTGCGGCCTGAACTTTCACAAAAAGCCAGATATGATGTCATCAATGTAGTTTATAAAAAAACAACTGGAAACTGAAAAACGTCTGGGGAAATCATTCTCAGGAACTCACATGCAAAGTTTCATGAAGATCGGTATAGTAGTTTTCTCTGAATCGCTCTACACATACACACACACACCACCACCATCGTCTCAATTCCCTGTCTATATTAAAACATTTAGTAAAACCTTGACTAAATGTAAAAACAACAGGTCATGAGGTGTTTACCTGGTCCCCAGGCTGGTGCACAGGTAATCTTGAACTTTAGTGTGTTAAATTCATAGCTCATAATTCAGTGGCATTCTTTACTTATTTTTGATATAACTATTATAAGTCCTGACCGACTGCAGATCCGCCGTCCAAAGCCTGCAGTCGCCCAAAGAGCAGCTGGAACGGGACACCCAGCGTCTTCTTTGTACTCTCTCCCAGAGCACAAACGTCGCTGTCCAGTGGATCCCTGCTCACTGTGGCCTCTCAGGGAACGAGGAAGCGGACAGACTGGCCAAGACTGGCAGCCATCTGGAGCAGACAAGACCAACAGTCTCTTACAGTGAAGCCAAAACCCTGGTGAAAAGACACTACCAAACCACCTGGAATGCCCAACACAGCCTGCCATCTGATGATCAGATGCCCAACCTACAGCGCCATCAGCAGACCATCCTCTTCCGCCTACGGACTGGACACTGTCGACTGCGTTGCCCACATGCACCGCCTTGGTCTGTCGCACACACCGAACTGCCCGTGCGAAACAGGCCCACAGACCCCGGAGCACATCCTGCAGACCTGCCCGCTCCACCAGGAAGCCAGAACAGATCACTGGCCCCAAGATGCCACACTGCAGGAGCAACTCTGGGGCACCAAAGACTCCCTGATCCTGACCACTAGCTTTATTCAAGCTACAAAACTTGAAGTCTGACCTGAGGCCAAAAAATCCTGGAACGCCGAAGAAGAAGAAGAAGATATAAGTCCCTGTAAACAAGCCAAAGAACATTTGTCTTGAAATTAATTGACGAATTGAGCTCCAAACTTAAGCATAATTAATTAATTTGGTTGTTTGATCGACAAAAATGACGCCAAAAAGCTTAGGCTACGTTTTCAACCAAGGGACATCATTTACTTGACAGAGTTACGTCCCCTGTCGGAATTCACGTATAATTCCGTTTTTGACGCATGTAAACGAAATCATACACAAAGGTACAGTTCATTCCGTGAATTCAAACTCAAAGGGATCTATTCTATAATGACTCATTATACTTACAAGTGCAGGTTCTGCAAATGTTAGGGCTTAGATGCCTCTGAATTCTGAGCTAGGAATTTAACACACTAAAGTTCAAGATTACCCACTCAAAAATACTATTTCCTGCCCCTGTGCTAGCACTCTCGTGGTATTTGAAAGAAGGTGAACTTGCTTTATTCACAGAGAGGGAGAAAGAGAGAGAGAGATGTTCTCCTTGTTCAGCATGCACTGTCTCGTGTAGTCGTTCACCGTGCACCACATGATGATGATTATACACTCACAAGGCTTGTGAGTGTATCATACACATCATCATGTGGTGCACGGTGAACGACTACACGAGACAGTGCATGCTGAACAAGGCATAGGGCGTTCGAAGAAGAGTGTTAATTACTTACTTGCCTGCAGTTATAAAGTAACATGGATTTTAATGTTGTAAACCTGTATTGTATTTCCAAACTACCCAGAGCCCAGTTCAGCTCTTACAGGACAGTTGCGTCCCTTCGATAGCGTCTACAAACCCAAATGCCTTCGAATCAAGTTTTTGTTTGCGATGGTGGTGGTAGTCAGTCACGTACGTGTGTGTGTGCGCGCGCGCGCGTGTGTGTGTGTTTGTGTGTGTGTATGCACTGTGCGCGCGTGTGTGTGTGTCAGTGTAGCCACGGTGTGCGGCGACCCAGCTTGTGTGTGTGTGAGTCAGTCGGTCATTAGAGGAAGGTCAGTTGCCTAACTAGTAAGTTATGGACCACTTTTTGTTTGATAACGAGCTAATTGTTTTCTTGCAAAGAAGTTTCATTTTGTGTTTTGTAGTCTTTCTCGCTCTAGACATAGACCTAAATATAGGTCCCTGCTCTAGATAACCCGGTTAGGCCTAATTAGAGCGAATTAGCTTTGATAGACATCATGTTCAGCAAAATTTTAATACAGAAAAATTCACAACTGGTCCATGTTACGGCAGAGACTTACATACATTTTTTTTCTGATGTTTCTGATATTAGGATCCTGGGGGGCCCCTAATATGGACCAGTCAGTGAATAGGCCTTCATGAATCACTGTGACAGCACGCCAGTTTCGCCGCCCTGCAGTCCGGACTGACGATCTAACAGCGAACGACACTTGAAGAAGACAAGAAGAAGATGAATCACTGTAAGAAGCCCCCTATACTTCAAATAACAGTGATACAACTCGGTATTGTACAAGTCAGACTGATTAATTCAAGTATGCTTTAGATTTATCCGTTTTTGCTTTGATGAGAACTTGACGTTATTTGAAGCACCGAGACAACAGGAAACCGTACAGAAACTTATCAAAAACAGAGAGAAAATAAATGAAATTATCAACTTCAACAAAAATACTTTTTGTTATATTTTAGTCTGAAAGCGAGGGCTAGCGGTTATACGTTATTTGTTTAGCCTTTATAGCTTTTGTTTTCTTCTATTTGTTGAAGGTGGTCCTTGTAAGGGGACATATACTCATGTGTGACAATGTATACTCTGTCACCAAAGTTATTTTAAAGTTACTCCCGGTCATTTCTTTGTCCCTCTATCTGTCCCTGTTTAATTATCTTCCCCTGACCCAAGTTGTGTCTCCCGCTAGGATTATTGTGTGTTCAGTAGCTAATTGTAGGTGTGTATGGAGGCTGGTTTCTGATTGGTTGATTGTTTGAACGGGTGCGCGCGAGAGAATGAGCTGTAGCGTGGGTAGAGACCACTGTGATTTTCGTACCGAGAGATCGTGATTTTGGATTTGTGTTGTTTAACATTTGATTGAACGATTGGGGTGTTACTGTGTTAATGTAAGGAGTGTATCTGAGCCATTATAACGTTTATTTTGGCGAAGGAGGTATTCGAGGAGAGTTTAAAGAGAACTTTTGTGTGTGTGTTAGGAGAAGTATGTTAGAGCTGGTTTGATATCAGCGACCGGGTTTCGTCGGAGGACAGTTTTGTGACGGATTTGTGCGATCTTGAAGGGAGAAAGTTCTACGCTGCCTTCTGGTATATATATTAAAATAAAAGTCACATTAATACAACCCCTGACTTGGAGTCTCTATGTGAATGCTTCCACTGAGTGCCTGAGCACCCCCACTTCTTCACCCCCCACCCCTTCACACATTGCACATACTTTGAGGTTTTGCTATTATTTTTTTGTTTGCATTAGACTTGCAACTGACTCGGGGTCAACATTGCTAAGATGTAACAAACACAGTCTTAGCTGTCATGTCTAGCCTTTTTCTGTGTGATAACAACTTTGGCTGTGGACAGAAACTAGTCCGTCAAGTTTTCAAGTCAGCACGGTGTCAGTCAAATTTAGAGGGAACGCTGCCAAAAGAGTGAGAGAAAAAGATAAAAAGCCTAACGGTTTTGTGTTCCTGGAACTGTGCAAGTTATCCAGAAAGGGAAAATACAGCGAATACAATTGTTTTGAGCCCGGTAACACCGTTAGTTTGTCAGAACAGGAGGTAGTCCATCATTAGGAGCAGGTCCATTTTTGAGGCAACCTTCCGGCCCCGCTGTGTGTCACTCGGTGAGCGCGGCCGGCCGGGTCAAGCGTGAGCAGTCAGTGAATGTGTGCGTGTGTGTCAGCACGGTTCGTTAGACGGTGTGTTTTTTGCACGGTGCGTGTGAGTGTGTATGTATCAAGTTTCCCTGGTTCAACCAACCCGGCGTGTAATTTACCGATCCAGTTTGTTTTCACACATGCCATTGCCAAAGTGCCGGGTTCATGTGATACAATCGATCGAAGAAGAGTCAAGTCTAAAGGTAGACCCTGAGAAGATTGACCAGAGCGTGCTTGGTCCTTGGTCACATGGCCGTCTATCTCACGTCGGTATTATTATTATTATTATTATTGTGATCATTTTTATGCGCCTAATCTAGATATAGCCCTAGGCGCTTACATATTAATTTCTGCCGTTTGAAATGGAATTTTTTACAGACAGACAGACAAACAGACATTTTTTACACACAATATATAACGCATTCACATCGGCCAGTAAAGCTCAGTAGCCTATTAGGCGAGCATTCACCTTTCACGGCCTTTATTCCAAGTCAAACGGGTATTTGGTGGATATTTTTATCTATGCCTAAACAATTTTGCCAGGAAAGACCCTTTTGTCAATCGTGGGATCTTTAACGTGCACACCCCAATGTAGTGTACACGAAGGGACCTCGGTTTTTCGTCTCATCCGAAAGACTAGCACTTGAACCCACCACCTAGGTTAGGAAAGGGGGGAGAAAATTGCGGCCTGACCCAGGGTCGAACACCCAACCTCTCGCTTCCGAGCGCAAGTGCGTTACCACTCGGCCACCCAGTCCACAGTGTATAGTGTTCCGTCGCACATCTGCAGTACTTTCACTGAATCAGTCTTTCGAGGCTGCTTCATCAGAACTCATGTCTGCTTTGCCCGCCGGCCTATATAATGAACGCCCAGTACAGTTTTGGTACAGTCAGTGGTAGGTGAACGGATTTTGCAATCAGCTGGTTGAGCCGAAGCATTGTACACAACTCTCATCAAAGAATATGTTCCGGGTTTCATTTTCATTTCTAAAGCGAGCGCTTTTACTTCCCTCTAGACTGTACTACCTTTCCATAACATCCATCTCCAGCTTCAGTCACTGAATTAGGTTTGCTTACGACAGCTTGCCTCACATCTCTCATCCCACAACCTTCTTAGTGCCCACCAGTCAGCCTATCGACCACGGCACAGCACGGAAACGGCTCTTCTTCGTATTTTGAATGACCTTCTGACCGCTCTCACTCAACTCAACTCAATGCCCGTCACTCCTGTCAGGGTATGGGCCGCCAACAACAGCTCTCCAGAGTCCTCTGTCCTGGGCCATCTTTTCTATCTGACTCCAGGTGTAGCCCATCTTTCTGGTGTCGGCCTCCAGGTCGCGTCGCCAGGTGTTTCTTGGACGGCCTCTCTTTCGCTTGCCCTGGGGATTCCACCTCAGCGCTTGTCTGGTGATGTTGGTTGATGGTTTGCGGAGGGTGTGTCCAATCCATCCCCATCTCCTTTTCCTGATTAGTTCTTCTGCCGGAAGTTGGCAGGTCCTTTCCCAAAGGTCGGCATTGCTGATGGTTTCGGGCCAGCGGATCTTGAGGACCCTCCTGAGGCAGCTGTTGATGAAGGTCTGGACTTTTCGGATGGTAGTCTTGGTCGTTCTCCAGAACATCCGTCCTCTTGCTTTTAGATCTGTCTGCGGCTTTTGATACGATAGACCATGACATTCTCTTTTATCGTCTAGAGCACTACTTTGGCATTAGCGAGATGGCTCTCTCTTGGATTCAAAATTATCTCTCAGACAGGAAACAGTTTGTTCTGATCGATGGCCAACAATCTGCTGAAACCTCTCTTGTGTTTGGTGTTCCTCAAGGTTCTGTGTTAGGCCCGGTGCTGTTCATTATGTACACAGCACCGCTGACAACTCTCATAGAGAATCATTGTGTGCTACACGAAATCTTCGCAGATGATACGCAGATCAATCATTCCGCATCACATGACAAGTACCCAGATTTGGTTCTGTCGCTACAGGAGTGTGTGAGAGATGTCGGGGCATGGATGGAAGAGAACAAACTCAAACTAAATGACGACAAAACTGAAGCCATGCGTTTTTCATACTCCACCCCTACCCATGCTAAGTCTATTTCAGAACTCCCACAGGCCATCTCTTTGAACAATATTGACATCAAGTTCTCGGATACATCCCGTGATCTTGGAGTCTTTTTTGAGTCTTTTTTGACAAAGATCTTAGCATGAAACAGCATGTAGTCCAAACATGTAAAGCAGCGCGAATGGAGATCCGGCGTATATATGTTCCATTCGACAGTACCTTACCGAAGACGCAACCAAAAGACTAGTCTGTTCCGGCATACTCTCTAGATTAGACTACTGTAATTCACTGCTCGCTGAATGTCCCAAATCTGTCACCAAGCCCCTGCAACTAGTCCAGAACGCTGCCGCTAGTAGACTCGTGTTTCGAACACCCATGAAACAAAGCGTCACGCCTCTACTCAAACAGCTACATTGGCTTCCAGTCGAACAAAGAATTAAATACAAGATCTGCTGCATATTCTATCAAATTGCCGCGGGCACGGCTCCACAGTACCTGTCCGATCTCGTGCAGAAAAACAATCCTGAAAGGGTTGTCCGCTCTGCCTCCCAAAATAAATTTCAATGTCAAAGCTCCTAAGTATCAGAGGGACTATCATGGTGGCCGCTGTCTTTCAGTCGCAGCTGATCATATCTGGAACAAACTCCCTTTGTCTCTACGTCTCAGTCCATCTCTGCCTTCTTTCAAAGCAAATCTCAAGACTCACCTCTTCAGAGAAGCATTCTAGAAGGTTAATGTTGATGATGTAGTCGCGGATGAACAATGTTTACTGTGTGTGTGTGTGTGTGTGTGTGCGTGTGTGTGGGCATGTGTGTGTGTGTGTGTGTGTGTGTGTGTGTGTGCATTATAATCCAAGCGGAGCGCGGGCGAAGCCCGCGCGTAGCGAGGTAGTTTTTTTTTTCATCTCCCAGCACTGAAATTTTTTTTGCCAAGTGGTGTCTGTCTGTGAACATTGTTCTAGAATTCATCTTTTAGCACAATATTAGCGACACTGTTTGGACAATTCTATTAAAATTAGGCGTACAAACTGATTTTGTTTCGGGGAATCCTCTCAGAGGATCAGAATTTTCATATAATATCATCGGAAGCTGTTACAACGGGAAAATGTGAAACTTTTGTCACTTTTTAACATGGAATTTCATCTTTGAGCGTTTCAAGCGGACTTTAATAAAATAGTTATTTGCGAATTAAGCAGCGGAAGACACTCAACGGTTCAACATGTGTATGGTCATTAAACCTCAAAACATTTCAGTAAGTGGTTTAGACAAACACCTCCGACATGTGAGGGTGACTGGTTTGTAGCTGAAGAGTTTTTTTCTAAAGTGTGTTCTAAATACAAATGACGTACTGGTAATGATGTAATGAGTTGTTCTAATCTTGTTCTTGGAACTCTTGCTGTTCCAAGCTTGTTCTTAGCAAGTCTTGGTGACGAGAACAAAGACTATCAATGAAATCTTTAGAAATAACCTCTGACAACGACGACGATGACGACGACGACGACGATAACAACAACAACAACAAATGACATCGACGACGACGACGACGACAACAACAACAACAACAACAAAAACAACAACACGAGAACAACAACAATCACGACAACGAACATGACAACAACAACACCAACAACTACGACGACAACTACAACGACTGGGTTATGATGACATCACCAATGATTTAAAGGCCGTTAAAAAATCGTTAAATCCTATTTCTTCACTGATTCTTATGAAATTTTAAAGGTAGGTTTGTTGTCCCCAACTTATTTTCACTCCATACTTTTCCAGAAGAAAAACATAATTTTGGCAGTTAAAAACCGTTAAATTTCAATTCTTCACCGATATTTATGAAATTTTGTGGGTAGGTTCGTTGTCCCCAACTGATTTTCACTCTATACTTTTCCAGAAGAAAGACATAATTTTGGCAGTTAAAAAACGTTAAATTTCAATTCTTCACCTATCTTAATGAAATTTAGTGGGTGGGTCCGTTGTCCCAAACTGAATTTTAAGACATACTTTTCCAGACAAAAAAACTTATTTTTGGCAGTTAAAAACCGTTAAATCTCAATTCTTCATCGATATTTATGAAATTTTGTGGGTAGGTTCGTTGTCCCCAACTGATTTTCACTCCATACTTTTCCAGAAGAAAAACATAATTTTGGCAGTTAAAAACCGTTACATTTAAATTTTCACCTATCTTTATGAAATTTAGTGGGTGGGTCCGTTGTCCCAAACTGAATTTCAAGACAAACTATTCCAGTCAAAAAAACTTATTTTTGGCAGTTAAAAACCGTTAAGTCTCAATTCTACACCGATATTTATGACATTTTGTGGGTAGGTTTGTTGTCAGATTTGACATGATGGCAGAATTGAAAGTGTGAGATATCCTGATGTTTCACAATTTATGCTGCATAATTCAGCCCCATAGGCGCTTGAATTTTAGGTGGAGTTGGATTTTTTTTCAGCCCAAACCAGTAACCCCCACATGGTTTTCATGTCCCTTTCTGAGAGACTTCAAGAAGTTTCAATTTGACGTCATGATTAGCCTGCTGCATTAGCAAGTCGATGACACATTTTAAGAGAGAGAGAGAGAGAGAGAGAGAGAGAGAGAGAGAGAATCATGTACACACAGATGGACGACTTCGCTTGGGGTATGTACTGCCCGGCAGTACACATCTACTTTATTATTATTATTTTTATTTAACCGCATGGTTTTGATGAAGATTTGTCCTGTTCTTGTGTTGTGCCGCTAAAAGACTGTATATGGTTCAGTGTGTCGCCAACGTCTTTGGAGGGGTGTCTCAACTTAGGGACACCCTGTTGTTAGGGGGCCATAACAAAAATTAACTTACTCTGATCATAAGTAGTGCCGGATTGTTATCGTGTTACTTCTTAATCGTCCTCATATTATTTTGTGCCATTAAATCTGGAAGAAAGGTGTGGAACCAGAAACGTTTAAAGTTATGATGGCCAACAGTGATAAGGGCCTTGCCCGCATAGTAGTGCCGGTGTCACGAACTGAAAACTGCCTGGACAATCCCTCTCAATGCGGTCAATGCGCATGCGCTAACAACCTATAACCCTAATTCTAACCCTAACACAAACCCATGGTTCGTTCGGTCAAAGGGTCGCATTTTTTAAGTCCAAGATTGGCGCATGCGCATCGACAGCATTGAGAGGGGTTGTTCAGCAGAGTTTTCAGTTACTGATGCGGAGCGACCTTGCCGGGTACCTTACATTCATGAGGCCAATTTGACCAACCAATTTTTTGTATTTACTTAGAAATTTGATTCATCCTGTAATGTTTCCCTTCTCATTCAAGGGACGTAACCACTCGCAACCACTTGGGGTGAAATCTAATAAATTTCACCACCAATTTTCTTCACATGCAAAAAACTGACATGCTTTTCGTCCTTAAATAATTTCACTTCATTAATTTTACCAGGTGAAACAACATTTCAGTCTCGAGTATATATCGAGGGGGTAATATGACCACGGGGCCAAGATGAAATCGTTACACCGGGCTGTCACTCATTGAAGAGAACTGACTAAAAAGTGAAAGAGATCCGTTCAATGTGAAAAGTGTGCCAGGCCAAACAGATGCCATTGGAGGGCTGATCTTTTTTAGTTGAGTCAACAACAAAAAGTCGCAATATTTTATTTTTATTTTTTAAACTTTTTTTTTTTTTTGGGGGGGGGGGGGGTCAGTTATAAGCAACTTTTGAACACAGTTTCAGTTTATCACTTGCCTGTTCGTTAGTGTCCGGGGGCGTATGCTCGAACAAGAACAAACCGTGTAAGCTTACGTGAGTGAGGCTGAACTGGTTCCCACGACTCTCCTTGTTTTACCGGTTGCATAATGACAACTTTTCTTGTTCATTTCCCCCTCAGCCAAAAGCAAATAGTGCCGCTACTTGTGAACAAAGTGGATGCCACAAAAAAATGTCACTTTCACTTTGTGCACTGCTGAAAAATCGCTGTACTGGGGGCAATATACTGTTGCGCTGATCGCCCAAAAAACTCAATTATTGACCATTGGCACTGAGTGGATCACCAAAGATATTCACTCTGCAGACGACATACAGTATTATGGACAATTACACGCAGTTATTCATGGTTGAGCGGTACTGCCCGGTGTCTTATGCGCGTTAGCGAAGTTTACTATGTGTTTAATTGATATCATGGTTTACCGAGCCGTGAAAATCCATGAAAATATCATATTTGTTATACATACTCGTTATAAGTGCGGAACTAGTTATGTTCTCTTAATTGTCAGCAGACAGTAGTTGCGGCAAATGATCAAATGTGACCCTCCACCACGAAATGAGTCGCATGTCACCTCGCGCGGTTCTGCGCTGGGCCTAATAAGTCCGGGGAGTGTCTGGTAACAGTGTGAGGGTCACCTTAGTCACAGGCTTATAACTCAAACAGTTTTCGCTCTTTTCTAAAACGGTTTTCACCACTGGATAGATCATAACAAACTCGTTCGGAAAATGTAAAAATATAAAAATCATGCAAAGGTGACATGCGACTCATTCCGTTGTGGAGGGTCACAAATATGAGATACAATACCGCTTTCGTACTTATGTATGTGTGCACAAACAATACCTGTGGCACACGGTAGCCTACCTATAGGCAGGGAGGAAGGAAAGTGGGGGGGGGGGGGGGGGGGGCAAAAGTTTAGGGTAATTGCGTCAGTGTGCAGGTCATTATCTAATAAAAAGCCCTCCACATGCGCACTCTCAGCTGTTCCCGACGGGGCGCTCAGTGTAGTCGTCAGGCCTGAAGCAGCTTGGTTTTTGTAAGTCACTCAGTCTCTCGGGTGAAAGGGCAAGCAGAAGAATAAGATGAAGAAGAAAGAGAGACGGAGAGAGAAAGAGAGAGAGATTGCGTGTCTTATGTTCTCATGTATATTATGTGTGTGTGTGGCTGTGTGTGTGTGTGTGTGTGTGGCGCTGTGTGTGTGTGTGTGTGTGGCGCTGTGTGTGCGTGTGTGTGTGCCGGTGTGTGGCTTTGTGTGTGTGATGAAGCAGACTGACGTTGGAGGGGAGGAGGTGGGCCTGAAGTAGTGCCGCCGGTAACCTTCCCTTAGACGAAGGAAATTGCGTCAAGTGCCGTCCCTAATTAGTGGCCCCAAGTTTGTTCTGTTCTGTTGGCAGCAGGGTATCAACCGAAGCGATCTGTGGGACTGGTGGCACTTAGCAGCGGTTAGTAGGGCGCCACTTCATTACTTTCAAGTCAATCCACAACGTTACATGCTCGACTGCTGTTTTTTCCTACGGGGCAACCACTGGTGAAACTCTTTCGTCAAAGTCAGTTAACAAAAATAAATAAGGCTATGTACAAAGTTTCCCGGAACGCGGCCGAAGAACAGGAAGAAAAACGTGCTTAGATTGAATTGCTCAGTCTTTTTATTTGTGTCTCCAGAACCAGCTGCTTTTTATGCAGGTTAAAGCAGGTTCAGTTTAAGGAGCCCAGCCTCTGTTTCACCCCTCTAAGTGCCAGCATTTCGTGAAGTCGGGAAGCTTGGAGTCACATTTGGGGAGACTGCCAATACTGAAGTACATAGGAAGAGGCAAAAAGACTTGACAGGAACTGCTTGGTGAATATCATAGACTCTGTGCGTGCTGGCTTCAGACTCATGGACACTGCAAGGATTGCAGCTTGGCTGATGAATGAAAAGGTAAGGTATTTGAATGTGAACTCAATGATAGGTATACTTTTTCGGTACAAACAACAAGTATTTTGAATACCTTAGCAATACGTAGTTTTAATATCTTAGTATAGTTTCAAAAAAAACAAGAATGGTAGGTAATTTTAACGTTTATTATTGATAAAACAAAACGTTATTATCACTTCCGATTACTTTGCCGGCATTTTGCAAGCGAGTAGCCACGCGATCTTGAAATAAGCCTTCAGATCTGTTTGATAAGTGTCTGTCTGTCTGTCTGTCTGTCTGTCTGTCTGTCCGTCTGTCTGTCTGTCCGTCCGTCTGTCTGTCTGTCTGTCTGTTTGTCTGTCTGTCCGTCTCAGTACTTCAAAGACCTTCAGGTCGACTGCTAGTAAATATAACGTTTTGTTTTGTCAATAATAAACGTTCCAATTACCTACCATTCTTGGTTTTTTAAAATTCTGAACTGATTTTGGAACATTGGCAGTCTATTTGTTTTTGGATTTTAAATATAGTTTCTTCTCTTAGCCGCTTCAAATACCAGCCATGTTTTTGGTATAAAGATTCAACCTAACAAAATATTTCATCTACGAAAGTCTTTCTGTTTGACCCCGACAGTGTCATGCGACAAACAGACATTTATTTGTTCTTCGTTTGGATGTCCTCAGTGTCTTGAATATTTAATTTGTAAACCCAGCCACTTTATGCTTGTGCAAACCCTTTTGAGTAAGTTCCATGCAGTTTGTCCGTTGGTATGTCTCTGTCTATATACTGTAAATCACTATAGATTTGTATCTGTATTATTATTTTTTGTTCGCTATGTATAGTGACTTTTTCTTAGAACTGGAAAATACTGCGACATGTTGGTCATCTAACATGGTGTTGGTCAGCGGTGTGGATCAAGTACTTAAAATTAACCAATAAAGTGATCAATAATGTGATTGTTCCTCGATCAGCTCTGTTACTGCAGTAGGCTACATCTGTCGGCTACAAAAACTACCCCAGCATCACATTCGCATTAGGGCCTATGGTTTCATGAGACGAACCAAGACATGCTGATTTGTTTTATTATCTCATAACAATGAGGTTTCTTGCTATAGCAACCTACTATTATAGTTCTTTTTTGTTGTTGTTGCGATCTTGCTTTCCCCACATAGTGTGCATGGAACACATCATTTCTCAATGGCATTGCCATCACATGCATTAACGATCACAAGAACACATTTGACTCGACATAGACGGATCCCATCAGTTGTTCGTTTTTCAATATTAGTTTCTCCTTCTCTTTCTTTTCCAGGAATTACAAGACTCCAGTCTGCGAACAGCACAGCCATCATTTTTACGACGTCCCCCTCAGCCGCAAAACGTCGTCACCAGCGCAGGTTACCCTGATCGGGACTGGACAAACCCAAACCGGTTTTCTGACCCACTGCACCGAACCAGTCGTCTCTCCAGCTGTGGCCTGACTCTCCCAGGTCGCCCTAACAAGGCCTACACGTGGCACCTTGACAGCCAGTTGCCATGCACACTGACGACAGCGAAGCCAAGGACAAATTTGTACGGCAGAGAACAGTCAAGGGCAAGGGCAGGCGGGGAAGACGGGGGGCTGTCAAGGTCAAGGACAGACTGGGGTGAACACCACGAACTTTCACTTTTTGCCAATGCAGTCAGCAAGCCTGACGCCAGAGAAGGGAAGGAGATGAGGATGAAGGGGCGTGGTCATCTGTCCCATACCTGGGAGAGAGTTGGACAGCATCGAGAGAAACAGTACAGAGAGCGTGCAGCTGACCTGGGTTCAAGGACACTCGCGGCTGGGTCAGCGGTGTCACTGCCAGGGCGGCTCAGTCCTCGTGTGTTCAGCCAGCCAGGAGGAGGACGCTCTCTAACCCCCACAGAAAGCTTCAGAGGCCAGATCGGTGGCAGTGCCTACGTACCGAGCCACACGAGTCGTCAGAGAGACAGCCCATGTCACAGTCAGCGAGTCAGTGCCAGCCCGCACGCTACAGTCAACCGATTAAGCCCCGGTGTGTTTCACAGACTGCATAGCCCGGCAAGCAGACACAGTCCCACCCCACACCTGTCCTCTGGGAGGAGTCCCTACTCTTCAACACATTCCACCTCTCCTAACTCGCCTTACCTGTCCAAACAGACCGGCAACTCCTTGATCCCTTCCACACAGTCATCTCCATTTTCGAGCCAAGCTTCTAGCAATGGTGACGTCAGCTTCGGCTCGGAGACTGACGACGACTTCTTTTACGTTTCTTGCCACGAGCTAGCACGAGGACTTGCCGATCTGTCTGTGTCGTCATCGCCATCATTGCTCCAGGGTGCGCGGCACGATGAGCGCACAGCGCCCTTAACTTCACCCCGAAATGGTGATTATGCAGAGGAAGAGTTCGACTTTGGCGGATTCAGCGATGACGCACTAAGTGATGACGTCTTTTTGGACAATCCCCAACCAGCAGACATGGCACCCACTGAGCTGTTGGCCCCTGGATCGGCCAGAGACCTGTCACCACAAAGCAAAGAGACTAACAGAGCTCTGGTAAAGGAAAACAACGAGGGGAGTGAAATCGGAGCAGGAGCGATAGAACCCCACCCAGCTGTTGAATCTTTACGCAGAAACAGCATTCAGAGCAAGATGAGACAGACATGGCGCAACCGACGTCACAAAGGAAGCGCCGGGCACAGAGCTTCATCAAGCAACAGAGGTTCACAGGACACATCTACTAGGAGTTCTTCGGGACGCTCTTCATCAACTGATCAGCCTGCGTCACAAAACTCTTCCTCGCCCCTCCTTCAACCTTCCGCGGAAGAGAAATCCACAACAAAGGACCCCGAAGAGAAACCTTGCTACTATTACGTCATCTCGCCCACTGATGACGTCGACATGCCTGACGTCATCGCCGTGCGAAAGAGCAGCGTGGAGCTCATTCGATGGCAGAATTCTCTACGCAGGCGCAGACGTCGACAAGCTAAGCGCCATGACCTTGGCAGAGTCACAAAACGGGAACCTAAATTGTCAGCTACTGTTTGATGGCATCGATTGTTTTCAATGTTGGTGTGCCCAAACATAATATACTGTTACATAAATCTCTAGTCTACAACGATGATAGATGTAGGGGAAATAAAAAGCTAAACAATTTAAAATCGCGTGCAGCAATCTCAAAACATTTAGTATATCTGTCGGCTGAAACTAAAAGATCAAAACTGAAAACCCGGGATTAGTCATGAACGAGACTAGTAAGCCTTGGCGAACCGAAAGCCGAAGACCGAGACGCGTCGCGCTAGTCTCCGCGAAGCATGCAAACATAGTCATAGGACCTAATTGGCATAAACCAATATTCTTTAATTTTGAGCACATTTTCAGAGTAAACATAAAATACGAGTACGCATCTATATATTTTTGGATTCAGAAATAATAAAGAATAATATTGCTATTTCATATGTTACGTGGATTTCCATTGGTCAATTGGGAAAAACTGAGCTCAGTGCAAAAGTGATATCGACGACATTTCCGTCGATATCAGTTTTGATATCGACGACCTCTTTATTGCTTCCCCACTTCAAAAACAAAAACACCTAAATTTAAAAACAAACAAATATACATATGAAAATGTAATGATACCAGAATTTAGTTGAGCAAGTGACTGAAGACTTTTTGAAAGAAAAGACATTTTGAAATACTGAAAAGTACAAGAAAAGAGTGAACAAAAAGAAATGATAATCAGAGGGAGGGAAATGGAACAGCCAAAACTGAGACAAATACTTTTGTAATTTCTTTACAGTAGATACAAAATGTCCAGAGAATTAGCAATATATCTAACATTGACTGACTGTGTGATGATATCTTCTGCTATTGGTCTGTTTCGACAGTGATATCAAAATCGAGACCGGATATCACTGTCTCAACAGACCATAGCAGAAGATATCTTTACACAGTCCGTCAATATTGGGTACAATGCAATCACTCTTGAATCTGTAGTTAAATTTTCAATTTTAATTAGATTTCAAAAAAGCTGAAAGGCAATCCCATAGTTTGCACGGGGTCAAAGATTGTCTGACCAAAATCTCAATCAATTTGATTGAAAGATGAGGTCACAGTGCCGCCTCAACTTTTTTTTAAAGCCGGCTATAGAGTCATCAAAGGCATTTATCGACACAATTTGTGGGAATATTATCTGGAAAAGTTCACATGAGAAGTTTTATCAGTGAAGACCTGTCAAGTAGTGTTTAATGGAAATTCTCTACACACACACACACACACACGCATCACCACCGCCACCCTTGTCTCGATTCCCACTCTATCGGAACACATTTTTATTAGTCAAAACGAACGTTTAAATGTGAAACTAGAAACAAATGAAATATGTTGCTTTGTTATAAATCACAATAACTATTCTTTTTACTGGAACGGACACTTTGTGGTCTGCTATGTCTCCCAGGAATTCAGGACGGCTACAATGCATCATGTGTCACTACCGCCGTGAGTAAATCAAGACAACTCGAAGGCATCGCCAGTATTCTGCACCCGTTCTTTCTTTTTAGTGAAATATAAACAGTTCAAGGTGCATCACCGGCCGGGGTGATTATATTTCCCACGTGTGCGTTATACTTATTACCATATTAGTGCATCATGTGACTAATCTGACCAACCAGCCGGGACCTTTTTACATTTAGTCAAGTTTTGACTAAATTTTTTAACATAGTGGGGGAATCGAGACGAGGGTCGTGGTGTGTGTGTGTGTGTGTGTGTGTGTGTGTGTGTGTGTGTGTGTGTGTGTGTGTGTGTGAGTGTGTGTGTAGAGCGATTCACTGACTAAACTACTGGACCGATCTTTATGAAATTTGACATGAGAGTTCCTGAGAATGATATCCCCGGAAATGTTTTCATTTTTTCGATAAATACCTTTGATGACGTCATATCCGGCTTTTTGTAAAAGTTGAGGCGGCACTGTCACACCCTCATTTTTCAATCAAATTGATTGAAATTTTGGCAAAGCAATCTTCGACGAAGGCCGGACTTTGGTATTGCATTTCAGCTTGGTGGCTTAAAAACTAATGAATGAGTTTGGTCATTAAAAATCGGAAACTTGTAATTAAAATAAATTTTTTATTAAACGATTCAAAACCAATTTCATCTTATTCTTTGTCATTTTCTCATTTCAAAAACATATACATATGTTATATTTGGATTACAAACAAGCTCTCAAAATTAAAAATATGAAAATTATGATTAAAATTAATTTTCCGAAATCGATTTAAAAACAATTTCATCTTATTCCTTGTCGGTCCCTGATTCCAAAAACATATAGATATGATATCTTTGGATTAAAAACAAACCCAGTAAGCTAAAACGAATAGAGATACAGAAAAGCGTGTTATCCTGCTCAGCGCGACAACTACCGCACTATTCTGGCTTGTCGATTTAACTGCCTTTGCCACGAGCGGTGGACTGACGAAACTGCGAGTATGCGGTCTTGGTGAAAAAAGCAGTGCGTTCAGTTTCATTCTGTGAGTTCGACAGCTTGACTTAATGTTGTTATTTTTCCTTACGCGACTTGTTTGTTTATCACGCCAAAAATAAACAAGACTAAAAATTTAAATTACAAATATCAGCGTGACTTATTGGAATGAAAATGTTGATGCTTTAAAATAATACACTCTTAAGAAACTCAAGTGTAGCAATTCACATTGTTATTTGGAATTTTCAGCGTAGCAAATGTTTTAGTGTAGCATTGTTTTTTCGAGCAAGAATGTATACATTTTCAAAAAGTTAATGTAGAAATAAGAAACAAAATGGCCAATTGAGACTGTCTGCAGTGGTACTTTTCGTTGTGGACAATGTTATATGACACATATTCTGACCGCTACATAGAGTAAGAACTTCAGAAATGAGTACTAGGCCTCACAAGAAAGAGCAAACTTGCATGCTTGTGATTGTTTGTTTGAGCGTAGCAATTCTAAGCTTGGCGTAGCAATTTGTCTTAAAACGTAGCATGCTACGCTGAAAGCGGAGTAATTGGCAGCTCTGTACACTTTACCATGTAAAAGCCACGGTATTGGAAAGCAAATTGTGTTGGTGGCTGCTCCACAGACTGAATGGCAAGGCACCATCCACCCTCAGAGGAAGCCATGCTGACCTGCTCACTTGAAAGTTGCATGGTCACAGTTCCGAAGAATCAAATAAAATTGAGTCACTCAAATTACGTCAAATGTATTTTTGTTATTTCAAGACTGTGGCGTTGATTCTCGGTCTGAGTCTGTCGCTCCGAGTCTCTCTCCTGGACAAGCAAAAGCGATATTCCCTTTCTTGACATATCATTTGCTAAAAGTTAGCATGTTAAAAACAATTGATATTGTGTGTTTTGTTCTTGCTTGTTTGTTTGTTGTTTCTTATCCGGAGAACCCAGGAAGTCATCATGTGCGACATCGATCGTATTATATGTTTGTTCTCGCCCACTCTTTAAAATATATTCACACTAAATTGTGGGGGCGGGCGGTGAGGTCAGTGGTGAGTTCTCTGGCTTTGGCTGTAACACGTCTCAGTCAGTGTCATCCTGAACTCAGGTAAAATTCAGTTCCTTCGGGTCTCATTTATCCCTGACAGGATGCCTTTGTTTTCTCCCTCTGGAGAAGAATTTTTTTATTTTTTGTATACATATTTAGAGCTTTTCGTAATGTGTTATTGATATAAGCAGATTCGCGATCGTCGATAATGATTTTTCATGGTGTTGTGTAATTTTTAAATTACTGTACAAAGGAATTGTTATGTAAGACAGTTTCAAGCGAGCTATCTTTCGCGGATGTATTTACTGTGCAAACAACTCTAAATATGGCAACAGTGTCACGTGATAATCAACTTTGTCACCGTGACGACGGTGATCATAACAAAACATGATGGCTACGGAGCGGACTATAATTGTTCCGTAAACAGTTGGGAGTTATGCAACAATATCACGGTCTCCTTCCTACGGCAGTCTCAAAATGTCGACTTGTTTTGACCTTAGAACGATGTCTTTAACATAACTGTGAAGAACAGAACGGAGATCACTGTCGAAGTCGGCCATTCTGCAATGATCACGTTCGTCTCAGTTTCGTCTTTTCTCAGAAACATTTGCAAAAAACATATGGGAGATAACTCTGTATTCAATTGTTTTGATAGATTTCGGAATTTACTCCGTGTAGTAATTATCCATCCTGTCAGAGAGACATGAGCGATAGCGTGGACCGATCAGAATGGTTTCGGTGTATGAATAGCAACGGATACACTTTATTCTGGTGTTCATTGGGTGTTCATCGATTGGTACACGTACTGCTACAGGCAGATCAAACCGGCCGGCGGACCATTATCACAACGGTTGACTAATTCTCATAAGGTCTCACACGACATTGTGTTCATACCGTCACACACACACACACCCCTCGTCTCGATTCCCAGTCAGTCTACCAAACTTCATTCACTATTTAGTCAAATATCGACTCAGTAAATGTTAAAAAATAAAACTAAAGGTGTGTTTGCTCTCACGACAATCGAAAAGCGGATGATCAGTCGGCAAAAAGGGACACGGGTACTCATTTTAGGGGAAATAAAAAAAAGATATATTAATATCCAAACAGAGAAAGACGTACATTAGTGTACACGCCAATTGTGTGTGTGTGAGTGTGTGTGTGTGTGTGTGTGTGTGTGTGTATGTGTGTCAGTGTGTGTGTGTGTGTGTCAGTGTGTGTCAGCTAGTGTGTGTGCCGTGTGGATAGCCTATATCCGAGGCGCTTGCTGAAAGTAAGCCTACGATTCCTGCTGTAACTTGTGTAAGTCTTGAAACGTTGGTACTTTTTCAGTCACACACATATGCACACATACATCATACAGTTTTTACATTTGGTAAAGTTTTGACTAAACAGTGTTTTAACGGCGTCGACTGGGAATCGAGATGAGGGTCTGGTGTATGTGTGTGTGTGTGTGTGTAGAACGATTCAGAGAAAACTACTGGACCGATCTTCATGAAACTTCACATGAGAGTTTCTGGGTATGATATCCTCAGACCTTTTTTCTCCATTTTGTCGATAAATATCTTTGATGACGTCATATCCGGCTTTTAGTGAAAGTTGAGGCCGCACTGTCACGCCCTCATTTTTCAACAAAATTGATTGAAATTTTAGTAAAGCAATCTTCGACAAAGTCCGGACTATGGGATTGCATTTCAGCTTGGAAGCTTAAAAATTAGTTAATGAGTTTGCTCATTAACTTTGTCATTAAAATCGAATTTTTCATTACAGATTAAACAAGAGGCGAAGCCTTCAAGGCTCACGTAAGAAATCGACAAACAGTAACACAAACTCAATCACTCCGTCACACACACACACACACACACACACACACACACACACACACACACACACACACACACACACACACACACACACACACACACACACACACAGAAAGAGCATAGGTGAAACTGTGCAAGAAAGCGAGACACTAGATCTAGATCTGTCTGTCTGCATGTAGCCTACTTACAAGGACACGACTGCCAACTGGTCTCGGCGCGCTCAAAATAATAATGACCGAGACTGTCAGTACTTCCTTCGCGTGACGTCTAACCCTCTTACGTCATAATGTGACGTCAATGTAATGTGACGTCTTCAAATGTTAGAGTTTCTACCACAGACATACACACGCACAGACGCACGCACGCACGCACAGACAGACAAAGTTACGATCGCATAGGCTACACTTACGTGAGCCAAAAAATGATCGCATTGTATTCTTCACCTTCTCCTGAATTCAAAAAATATATAGATATGTTATGTTTACTCTAAAAATGTGCTCAGAATGGAAGAAAAAAAGTTAAGCAAGTACTACGTTCGCATGCTTCGCGGAGACGAGCGTGACCCGCCTGTCTTTGGATTAGCCGAGACTACCTCCATAGTTTGATAACGACTGACTAAATGTTTTTATATCGCTTCACGCGACTTGTTGCTCTTTTGTTTGTTTTAAGTACCATTATACTCTTGTCACACACGTACCTGTGTGTGTGTGTGTGTTCTATGCTTGTCTCAGTTTGTCTGTCTGTCTGGGATATGTGGGGTAGTGTTCATGCGTGTACCTGTGCGTGTGAAAACTTACATAAACAAATATGGGAGGCAAGCAAAGAAGCGCACACACACATCCAAACTCACATGGTTGCAGGATAATTTTTTTTCTACTGACAATCTGTTTTTCACAGCGTTCACATTTTTGCTTTGCTACTCTTTTGCCAATTAAGGTTATCCGAGCTACAGTCAGCCAAACACTGTACATAAGGTCAGCACACCCATTAAAATTGTTATGACCATGGCCAGTGTCATCAAATGCAAATTAGTTGATCAACGCACTTGACCACATATCAGAGTCTTCATAAATTAAAATTTTTGCTAGGTCATTGACCAAAGACTGACTCTAGCCATTCCCTGCTCTAACAAACCCTGAATATTGTTTTGATACAAATGTAATTGTTCTTTCTGACATGCAAAACACATTTTTGAGCTATTCTGATTTGTTTTTCTATTTTAATGCAGGAACCTTGATTTTGTTAAATTGATTTTTGGGTGGTGTCTGTGTTATAGATTTCACTGTACAAACACTACCTTGCGCACAATCAATCCGTTTGTTGAATATGGTGGGAGAATGGATGGCCTTTCCAGTCATATAACTGGTTTTACAATAAACGGTCTCATCACAAAAATCTGCACTCAAACTCATCTGCCCAGTTTTCTAATGACGTGTATTATAATTTGAAGTATCCCACTAAGGAGGAAGAAACGAGGTAATTAATTTGTGTCAAGTGTGCACGTGGATGGGAGCTCCCTGTTAGAAAATGAACATATGACTTGTGATACTTATACAGTACCGTAACCTACCTTGTATACGCCCAGTATCGGGTAAACGCCCACCCCCTACTTTTGATCAAATTCTGCGTACAGGGTACAGTACCTAGTAAACGCCCAACCCCCATTTTCGATAATTTGAGTAAAGGGAAATAAAAAAAAGATTACTCAGATTATTCGCTCATAAAATTTTCTTTCCCTCTCATAATCTGTCAGTTTCAAAGACAAACGTGACATCATTTTACACTTCATTGTGACATTTGTTTATTCGCTTAAAATGCTGTCAGTTTGTTGACCGCAGACCTGGATTAATCTTTTCCAGTTAGCATTAATTTTTAGAGTTATAAACTTGTTAACAAGACAATCAAGCAACAAGATTTCCTTCATGGTTTGCTTGCAGAATTCCTTGTGTGTGTGTGTGCGCGGGTGTGTGTGAGAAAGGGGGAGAGAGAGAGAGAGAGAGAGAGAGAGAGAGAGAGAGAGAGAGAGAGAGAGAGAGAGAGAGAGAGAGAGAGGGAGGGAGGAAAGTTTTGTGCAATAACACATCCTTTGAACCACTCCTGCAAAGGGTATATTACCTAGTAAACGCCTACCCCCATCTGTTCGACAAAATTGGTGCATAGGGGGGGTGGGCGTATACAAGGTAGTTTACGGTATATGCTGTTAACGTGGCAAGGAAGATTGAGAGGAATGAAAGATGGAGAAGAGTAACAGATAACATAGAAACCCAGACATTCATTTTCACACACGTTGACACACTTCTGTTTTCACATTTATTTTTGTATTCTGAAAATAGAAGTAGAGTCAGTGAAGACACATCAAGGCAAGTAGCCAGCACAGCAGAATTGCGCCGTGTACAATGCAACACTATTATTTGTACATAAATACAATATCTTCCCACTCCACAAACAAACAGGGCTTCCTCAGCTACAGCATTATCACAATCACATACTCTCAAAATACTTTAGTGTGGGAAATAATCACATTCTAATAGCACTCGAGTTTGTCATCAGATTTTAAGCACACTTGCTTATGTATACATATAATGGAAGTGTTGTTTACATTTCTCAGTAATTGTATCAGCACCAAACATTATTCTTTCAGTTTTCTTATTTCAGCTTATACATGTGATAGTACGAAGCATTGGAAAATAGGAAGGTGTGTGTGTGTGTGTGTGTGTGTGTGTGTGTGTGTGTGTGTGTGTGTGTGTGTATGTTACATGCTTTAGATGAAAGCTAAGGTATTTATTCCCCCTACTGGTACTGAAACGACAGAGAAAAGTGACTGGAATCCTCAAATACTATTACAAATGTTTGCTGATTTCTTTTGACAAGTTGTTTTCCTTAAAAAGAAATCTATGGATTCTCAAAGCTGTTTTAGCAGTGCAGGTGCTACTTCTTACTTAAAGTGAATACAGTTAAACACACAGTGTTAACACAAGTACCGAGCTGTGTTTCCTTCACTATTAACCAATTGAGATGTCAATGTTTGTTCAGAATCTCCAAGAGTCAACTAATATAATTCTAGTTGACAGCGTCAAATACAGACTTGTCATACCTTTTCATAGTCAACAAAACTACAGATAACAGGTCAGCATTCCCAAGTATTACTGTGATAAAAGGAGCTTCATTTGGACAACAGAACTGCTTGAGCACAGTAAGATGAATGAATACACCACACACACACACATTGTTTGTTTATAGTGGTTGTTCTTCTTACATCTTTGTTGTTTACTGAATGGTGTTTTGCCTGTTAAAGCAAGCTATCCAGCTGACGTCCTACAGGCAGCAAAAGGGTTAACACTAAACTGTCAAGATAACGTATGATTCAGAAACTTGGCCTCTGTTTTTATGTCACCATTTTTCTCACCCATTTTTTTGCCATGAGTGAGTAAAGAATTCAATGTGGTTTCCAGGCTGTAACTGACCCATACTTTATATCGTATGCATTGGTCTTACCCCTGGATGGTCAATCGTCTGATAGTTTAAACATGCGGGAGGTCTTTTGACCATCAATTTTCCTTGCACCTCTACGTACATATTTTTAATCTGGGTCCAACTGACCTGTTGCATTCTGTGTCTGGGAACAACACTCATACATTTCTTAAAGGAAGAAGACATGCAAAATGTGCAATACTATGAAAGGAAAGGTTCAGTAATAGTAACTATAACGAATAATAAACAAAAATTCAAATGCAATTTTGCAAGTTTCTCACTTAGCAATAAAAGCTTGAGTTACTGCAACAGAGTCCTTGTTTGAGCAACTTTTCATTGCCATTGCATATGAAAAAGTCTTTCACGCATGTCAAGAATTAAAAAAATTAACTAAGTCAGTTTCTATGGAACCTGGGATTACAAGATCATGCTCTTCCTTGTAAATATTTGCATGGTGTACTTTTGTTGTTGTCATTAAAATATGTGGTCTTTGCGTTATGTCAATTTGAACACTTGTGCCTCTCTTCAAAACTGTCTGTAGCTTATGGCCATTACTTTCATTAGTTCTGAGTGGTACCACTTTGCTGTCACATCACTTTGCTGTCACAATCAGTGTTGAACACTTTCAGCTTGCATTCCTGTTGATTCTCTTGAAACTTCAGCACATCATGCGTCCCCTTTCAGCTCTTCCATTTTGGCCAAAAGTTCGTCAGCATCTTCCGCAGTCTTAACACGGATCAGCATCGGGACGGGGTCGGTGCTGGTGTTCTTGGGGTCCAAGGGAGGGTTGGGGGTGCACACCAGAAACACGTTGTTTTTGCCCTGCCGCTTGGTCGGGATGGCTGGCGTCAGGAGGATGTTCAACAAAATGTTGCCTAGGACACACACAATTTGCAAATGTGGTTTAATCATTCGGTCTTAAAAAACAAGGTGTGTTTTCAATCACTGTACGGTACCCGTCATGTGAGGCCCCCTTCGATGAGGGGACACCTCCTCTAAAAAAAGAACATCTTCTAGTGTCCCTTTGAATGTTTGCATGACGAAATGTACCTGTCATGACAGGCCACCTGCAATGTGAGGACGCTAGTCCCAAGGGTGTTCTTTCATCAAAAGGTGCCACTGCACATGCAGTATAAAATATGAAACTGAATTCATTAGAAAATTGCCTTTTTTCAAGACACTTGGTGCTTAAATGGAAAGATTCTTATAGCACCTGTAGAAACCTAGTTGGATTGTGTACTAATGGCTTTTGAGCAGTCCACTTGGTAACATTCTATTACTTTCATATAAACCTCATGCATCTTCAGTAAAGGTGACAACTGTGGGTGGCTCTTTTTCAGAGCAATTATCTATCAGCTTGCATTACGATAACTTTTGAAAATGATGTGTATGAGTGTATCATACATGCCATTATGCAAGAGAGAGACTTTTGACGATTTGATGTTTATGTTTTGTATTATTCAAATTGCCGTTGTGTTTCAAGAGTGTGCTCTGTTCTTATTTTCTTTGCATCACTGTTTGTCATTCTGTTGCTTGCTTTTTGTGTCCCGTGTAACGCTGTCCATGGTAAACATGGAAATCATTGTATTTAGCTTGAATATTCATACAGTAAACTAAGCACTTCACATCATATCAGTTACCTAATGTACAGAATAAATGGTTCTACACGAATAACACGTTGCCAGCAAAATTTCAAAAGCACTCGGACTATCGTTTACAGTTTCCCATACAAAACTCTGCAATATACACCATTAACCCGGATAAAAAAAAAAATTCAATTTCGCGCTAACAACTTTTTTCTACTGTCTAATAATGGTATACAAATGAATAAACTCGAAAGCGTTTGTAATAGTTATGTTAATGCGATATTCGTGTCCCGTGTACCGATAGTCCGTTTTCACAAGAAAACTCAAATTTTACCAAATTAACCAAAACTGACTTTTCCGTTTATGGTTTTACACTCCTCAGTAGTGAACGTCACTGCTCACACAATTTCAGCTTTCTTGTTTAGTTTAAAAATTCTAGCCTCAATTCCTCTTCTCTGTCACCAGTATCAAATAGTGACTGATCTTCAAAAGCTAAAAATAAGTGTTAAACAAGAAGGGCAAAGCCCATATGACTCACATGCTTTACACATTTTTCCTACCAAAATACATGTGACCTTGACCCAAGGTCAAGGTCATCCAAGGTCATGCAACACAAAGCTGTTAATTCAAGACATAGGAAGTACAATGGTGCTTATTGGCTCTTTCTACCATGAGATATGGTCACTTTTAGTGGTTCACTACCTTATTTTGGTCACATTTCATAAGGGTCAAAGTGACCTTGACCTTGATCATATGTGACCAAATGTGTCTCATGATGAAAGCATAACATGTGCCCCACATAATTTTTAAGTTTGAAACAGTTATCTTCCATAGTTCAGGGTCAAGGTCACTTCAAAATATGTATACAATCCAACTTTGAAGAGCTCCTGTGACCTTGACCTTGAAGCAAGGTAAACCAAACTGGTATCAAAAGATGGGGCTTACTTTGCCCTATATATCATATATAGGTGAGGTATTGAATCTCAAAAACTTCAGAGAAAATGGGGAAAATGTGAAAAATAGCTGTTTTTTAGGCAACATTTATGGCCCCTGCGACCTTGACCTTGAAGCAAGGTCAAGATGCTATGTATGTTTTTTGGGGCCTGGTCATCATACACCATCTTGCCAAATTTGGTACTGATAGACTGAATAGTGTCCAAGAAATATCCAACGTTAAAGTTTTCCGGACGGACGGACGGACGACTCGGGTGAGTACATAGACTCACTTTTGCTTCGCATGTGAGTCAAAAAGGCACAGCCTTGAAAAGTATTATGTAACTTTTGTTTTTCTACTTCTGCATTCATGGTTTAAAACTCCCACATACACTCATGTTTTTTGCACGGGTGGGTTTTTAAGTGTCTGACTGTTTTTACCCCGCCATGTAGGCTGCCACACACTGATTTGGGGGGGGATATGTAACTTGAGGGTTACCTAAGTTTGTGTCCGCTCTGACAATAAGCTGGGTGCGACCGCCGTCTGTGAGCTTGAGGTGAAGGTTGCCCACGCCTCTGTCCGCCCACTGACCGTCTTTCTGGTAAAACAGCTTACACCTGCACACATCCAGTTAGCATGTTACTGCAAAGTCTTTCTGGTAAAACAGCTTACACCTGCACACATCCAGTTAGCATGTTACTGCAAAGTCTTTCTGGTAAAACAGCTTACACCTGCACACATTCAGTTAGCATGTTACTGCAAAGTCTTTCTGGTAAAACAGCTTACACCTGCACACATCCAGTTAGCATGTTACTGCAAAGTCTTTCTGGTAAAACAGCTTACACCTGCACACATCCAGTTAGCATGTTATTGCAAAGTCTTTCTGGTAAAACAGCTTACACCTGCACACATCCAGTTAGCATGTTACTGCAAAGTCTTTCTGGTAAAACAGCTTACACCTGCACACATTCAGTTAGCATGTTACTGCAAAGTCTTTCTGGTAAAACAGCTTACACCTGCACACATCCAGTTAGCATGTTACTGCAAAGTCTTTCTGGTAAAACAGCTTACACCTGCACACATCCAGTTAGCATGTTATTGCAAAGTCTTTCTGGTAAAACAGCTTACACCTGCACACATCCAGTTAGCATGTTATTGCAAAGTCTTTCTGGTAAAACAGCTTACACCTGCACACATCCAGTTAGCATGTTACTGCAACACCCCACCTAACAGTTCCAGAAACATGACAATGATGATGATGTTTGTTTCTAAACTGAAAGTCCACATACATAGATAGTGCACAGGTACATTTTTGTTTCAAACAAATAAAGCAGGAAAATAAAACAAAAGAACCAGAAGACACTATGCCAGCTAATACAAAAGACATTAAACACACACACACACACACAAAATCTCCTTTTGTCAGTTAAAAAACTGACAGCTGTGACACTGACAGTGCCTGCAGAAATCTTCCCATAAGTCTCTTGCTAGAGCTACAGATGGAGAGAAAGCTGAAGGCTTAATCTTACACTAAGCAGGCCATAGTCCATCTCAATGAAAATGTGCACGTGCAAATGTAATAATGTATGGAAAATATGAAATCACTTAATATGGTAAACAAGATGCAG
Organism: Littorina saxatilis; assembly: GCF_037325665.1. Taxonomy (NCBI): domain Eukaryota; kingdom Metazoa; phylum Mollusca; class Gastropoda; order Littorinimorpha; family Littorinidae; genus Littorina; species Littorina saxatilis. Next base: position 21,587,111 of record NC_090251.1, on the reverse strand, counting down.
CCAAATGCAAGACTAATTGATCAAAATGTGTTTCTATCAAATGTTTTTCTTGTTTTGAGTGTTGTCAATCACTTTATGTTTTGTCTAATGCCATTATCTCTTCTCAGTTAAACTTTGTCTATCAGACACCTGTAGATTGTAAATGCGCATAGCTGCCTGTCCATCCACGTGAGGCTAATCTTTGACCTCTTTCAAGCCAAGCCGCCTCTCTGAGAGAGACGGGATGCTCTGGACTGCAGGTGGTCAGTTACACAACTTTATGACCATGCAGGTTGAAACCTCCCTGGAGCTTGTTCTTGTGTTGTTGTTTGATGTGCTCAGCTCAAAGCCTCATTAAGAGGGTGTTAAAATGTAGCATTCCTCTCTCAGGTCTGTGACTTGTTTACTTGCCTTGACCAATAAAATGCGATGTTTGTCTTGATCAGTCTTGTTATCTAACTTCTGATTGGTGGCTTTGACTCCACTGTTTTCTTTCTAAACGTTTGAGAGTTTAGTGAGAACTACTTAAAACTGTCCCGAAGAGAATTTGCTACAACTTGAGAGAAGACAGACTTGTTTTATACTCTGTCATATCATACATTAGAGACAGCATAATGTAGACTGCATAGTACTTGTGGTTTTGCCACCTGGCCTTTGGCTGAGTTGACGAGGAAAGGCAGGAACAGGAATTAAAGAGACATGTGAACCATCATGCAATGGTTTTCCAGAGTTGTTATATTCAATGACGCCTTGGTTGGTGCAAGTGAACTCCTGTGACTTGTCTGTCGATCTCTACATGTTTGTGAAGTCCATGACGAATGCAAGTGTTGTTCGTTCAATGCAAAACATGAAAGAGGCACCCACATGATGTTCTCCTTACCTAGGGGTCAACTTCTATTGGGTACATTTCACCAAACATTCAACTATAATATCTTTCAATAATTTTCTCCTCTTTCCACCCCATCAACAACAAAAAGTTGGATGGTGTCGTGTGTGTGTGCGTGTGCGTGTAGGAGTCCAAGACTCACCTTTTTGTATAAACAGCACCGTCCTCCTTGATTTCCCTCACCTCAACTTTGGGTGGCTCGTATTCGTCCTCACCAGCTCCTGCCCAAGAGAAAAGAAAGCAGACCAGTCTAGCAAAGCGCAGTCAGTCTGTGACAATGGCCACTGTGCTGTGTGGAAGAGTGGGCATTGAACTAACCAACAGAGCTTGGTCACTATTAGAAGTGAAGAAGTATTACCTCTACTGCTTAGTACTTTCTACGGTGCTAGTGCTACATGTAGTCATCTTTTATGGGAACAGAAATTAAAAAAACATTCTGCCAAGAATTGCATGGTTTGTGTGAAAATTGTCAAACTATTTCCAATGTAAATATCCCACAGATAGACTGCTTGTTTGTTTGTTTGTTTATTTGTTGCTTAACGTCCAGCCGACTACGCAGAGCCATATCAGGACGAGGAAGGGGGGATGAAGGGGGCCACTTGTCAAGCGATTCCTGTTTACAAATGCACTAACCCATTACTTGTGTCCCAGCAGGCTTTAGTAAAACTAAATTAATACCTACTGGAAGATTACCAGTTTCCAGTATGTTAAAATAGGCTTAACCTATCTACTGCTGGACTTACATCAGAACACTAACAGATTAAACTATACATGAATCGCGAGACAAGCGGCAAGAGAAGAGATTTTTGGAAAAAATACAGGTGAATGAGCAAAGAAGGCAGAAAAAAGAAAAGAATTTATGAAGAAAAAGAGAGCATGACAGGAAAGAGGAACCAAAAATCTACCTAACAGCAAACTAGAAAGCTCCTGCGGTTCCAAAAACAGGAGGGGCCTTTAATTTCATAACCGCAGTGCCCCACTGCGGGAAGATAGACTGCTAATATTCCAAATTTCAGAATACAAAAAACAAGAATGGCCAGTTATTGGGACGTTTAATTTGTCAAAACAAAACATTACAACCACAGTAACTTTGACCCAAACGCCTTTAAAGTGGACAGACAGACAAACACTTATGATACAGATAATGAACTTAGCTTAAAATGAAAAAGTGTTGCATTTCCCAGTCTCTGGAAATGACTTCACTGATATGAATCAATCATTCTGGAAAGATCAGGCTGGTCAAAAGGGTGTCCTTTCATTTCATTTCATCTATTATCCCAATGCTGGGAAATTCGGGTCCCTTCCTCCCAGTGGAAAGCTAGCAGCAATAGGAGTGTGTGTGTGTGTTTAGGTATAATCTGCCACCTGCACTTAGGTCTTTTACGTGCCACTCGGGTGACACGGGGGTGGGACATGGATACCATCTCTGTCTGCACATAAACTTGACCCGTGTCTTCCCTGCCAGGATTCAAAACCCATGACCTTAGGATCGCCGTACCAGTGTTCTACCAACTGAGCTACCCGGCCATGGCAGGTACCTGTGTCCCTCATTTAGACGTACCGGTTGCATTGCTTGATGTTTGTCCAGCGCCGGAGCTGTCAGGTTTAGGAGCTGCTGCAGCAAAGCTGAAAGTGGCAGGAGTGCTGCCGGAACTACTGACACCAAAGACACTGGCGCCTTGGGAGAAATTGGAAGTACCAAAACCATCAGTCTTGGTCAGACCAGTGCCAAAGCTGAAACCACTGCAACCCGACAATCCGCCAGCTGAAACAAGAGTGCAGACCATGTGAATTGTGAGTCAATCACAACACTATCATTGTGCTGTTCCTTGTTGTTAAAAAAATAAAAAAATACATGTAATAATAATAGGTGGAATTTGATCAAAAGCTCAGTGTAGCTCCACCACATTAGTTAAACGTAACATAATAAGTAATAACACTGTGAGTGTGATCACGCTAACTTGGCGAGTAAGCGCAAAAGTCTGTCAAATAAAATGTCAACTTTGGTTTTTAGACTGTGTTCTGAATCCAACGTGAAAATATCCTCACACAAGTTACAGTAAATAAACCTTTTGCCTGCTGATGCTATATGATTTGATCTGTTGTTGGTATTTTGTTCTTCTTTTCTTTCTTTCTTTTTGTTTGTTAGTGTTCAGCGTTTATTTCTGGCATGCTTTCTTTTAAAATAAGTCAGCCTCAAACATGATTTGCTTCCAAGGCTTGTCTAAACAATTTTTGAATGTACCTTTGCTTTCTGATTTTTCTTTGTCACTGTCAACATCACTTTTTGCAGCAGCAGACTGGCCAAAGAAACCCGCCATCGGACCGGTGCCGGCTGATCCAAACAAAGAGGGAGCAGTTTTTTCCTGCCCACCTCCAGACCCTGTTGAAGCATTGGTGGTTTTGCCGGGTGTTCCGCCAGCAACCTTGACGCCATACTTCTTCTCCAAGTCAGCCAAGTGCTTCTCATAATCCTTGAAAGATGGGGTGAGAATACAGTAGGGGTTGTCACCCACATGTTTCTGAATCCATGACAGAATGTTCTCATTCAAAACCTTGAGCTGGCGAAGGTATTCTGGGTTTTCGTCCGAGCTGCCATTGTTCACTTCGGCAGATTGCTGTGATGTGCCGTTTGACTTGGGTTGAAAGTTGAGATTACTGCCAAAGTTCAAGGTCACCCCAGTGGACATGGCTGGTTTCGGGACTGAGCTGTCAGCTGTCTTCAAAGCAAAGCCCGCAAACACGCTCCCCTGATGTAAAAGAAAAGCAAAGATTAATCCAGTGATCTGAAAATGACATGCCTATTAGAACAAAGTCGGGGTGTTGCAGGTAGCTCTGTTTCCTCCTTGGGGATGAAGCTACCAGGGGAAGGGATTGTGTTGGAGGTGCGGGTAGAGGGGTAGCCCTCCCGGTGCTCCCCCTTGGACCTCCCTAGTCTATGACCCTGGGTCTTCGCGAGGTGGCCATTGTGGCGTAATCCCTCCGGACTAGCATAATGTTTCCCTATCCCAAGACCGACCGTGCGTGGTCTATGACCACATCCTCTACGAGGTGACCCTATCAACTAGGCAGCGCAAGCCCCTAGGCGAAACACGGCGGATCTAGAGGAGAGAACCTCGATAAAAAATTTGAGCTGCCATGAAGACGGAGCATGTTGGCTGAGGACAGCGGGCAGACCTTCTGTGCCGACACCCATCTACAGGAGAAAACCAGGCATGCACGCATCAAACCCAACATGGCCATGGCCAGAACAAAGTCAATGCATTGTTAAATGTGGCCAGTAGACAACAGAATACCACTAGGACAAAAATCCTTAAAATAACAGTCTGAAAAAAAAGAACCAAATATATATATATATATATATACCCAGAAGCCTATTATAATAGAAGCAGCTAAGTACTATTAACAGCAGTTGACACGCGATGATACATATGCCCTTTGACCTTTCCTTGGGAATATCCAGTACTAACAAGAAGAGCAAACGCTCGATCGAGTCACTTTCGCAGTTCTGAATATTATATGAGGCATCAGATGGACAGGAAGAAATTGCTATTCACAACACAATGAGTCACGTTCACATAAAATTTGAGCCCGGTCACTTTTATAGTTTCCGAGAAAAGCCCAACGTTAAGTTGTGTGTTGCCGAACAGAAAAGGCTAGTTATCTCCCTTGTTTTTCTGATAACGTTCGTAAAAGGCTACAGATGTAAATACTTTGATGTAAAGAATAATCCTACAAAGTTTCAATCACATCCGATGAACTTTGTCAAAGATATAAAATGTCTAATTTTTCCTTTGACGCTGACCTGTGACCTTGAAAAAGGTCAAAGGTCAACGAAACCATCGTTAAAGTGTAGAGGTCATTGGAGGTCACGACTAAACAAAATATGAGCCCGATCGCTTTGATAGTTTCCGAGAAAAGATATAAAATGTCTAATTTTTCCTTTGACGCTGACCTGTGACCTTGAAAAAGGTCAAAGGTCAACGAAACCATCGTTAAAGTGTAGAGGTCATTGGAGGTCACGACTAAACAAAATATGAGCCCGATCGCTTTGATAGTTTCCGAGAAAAGTCCAACGTTAAGGTGGTGTCTACGGACGGCCGGCCGGACAGCCGGCCGGACGGCCGGCCGGACGGACGGCCGGCCGGACAGACTAACACTGACCGATTACATAGAGTCACTTTTTCTCAAGTGACTCAAAAATAGAATACGGGATTGTGGGAAAGCTGTTCAATGGCACTCATACACTATATTCGATTTTCAATACACGACTCAAAATCTTTAGGATAAATCAAAATGAAAAAAATATAAGTATACAAGTTAAGAAAACAAGAAAAAGTTGAAAACAAGAAAAAGTTGAAAACTGTTTGGAATGAAGCAAATGAATAAAATACAAGAATTATGAGTTCAGAAAAAAATAAAAATAAAATTGCCTTCAAAGCGAATATAAGTAAGGACTAGCCACCGTCAATCGGAGACTCTACCGACTGAGCTATTTTGTTACACTGTAGTCGAGGGAGATTTTAACTTCAAATATTACACTTGAGTTCTTGAGCGTGACGACGACTCAGTGACTCGAGTTTCCGAGTCTCTCCGTTTGTATTTGTGTACTGTTCTCCATATCTCACTGTTCGGGGCTAGTTCAGTAACTGACCCTACGCTCCCGGTCACTTTGTATAAATTTGGACAGCAATATCAAGTAGCGATAATTTTAAGCGAGACCGACATTATTGATACGAAATAAATTGACCAATCGCCGAAAGGATATCCCAAAATCCTCTATTCTCGATGACATATTAAGGAGTTAGTACTGGAGAACGACGATCTATGGACGGTTTATCATCTAAAGGGAAGCAAATGGTTAAAAACGGGCGTCGATAGAGCCAATGAACAATGTTATCTACTTGTAGTATTTCATCCACATGTGATATACCTTATTACCAGCATAATTAATACAGGAACCTAAGGCTCACCATATGAACACAAAATAAAATATACAGATAACAGAAAACAAAATATTAGTGACGTCTGTAATGGTCATTTTCCAACCACTTCTCTCCCCTGTCATTTATTTCAGTTCCTAGAGTTCCTTCCCTTTTTTGCATGTTTCCCCTCCATTTTCTTTTCAAACCTTGTTCGTTCCGTGTTGCGTCTGCTTTTTTTTGCCTTCTGTGTGGTTGTTTTTTCCCTGATGAAGCTTTCATAAGCAAAAATTATTATCGTCTTGTTCTGTTCTTGTATCGGTGAGTACAGAAATCCTCGTTGTTTAGATTTCATTTTAAAATGATTAAAACATAAAGATTATATGGTCGCACACTCACATACTCCCCAGCCATATGTGTGTTCCTTGTGTGTGTGTACGGCGGGAGTGTGCTAAGCAATCATTTATTGCCTTTAGAATCAAGCCCTATTATTACTTAACCCAAACATTTAATTGAACTCTACAACCAACAAGTTTTCCTTTTTCTAAGTTAACCCTTAGACTGATGTCATAGTAAACCCTAAATTAAAACAAAAGGTATCAATCCCTTTCAACCCATTTCAGTTTTGCCCCATGATCATCTTGCCCCGAGTTCGCACCATTTCTTGACCCTGGTTATCGTATTCTTGAATTTCAGTTTCAATGCGTGAGTGTTCGAATCCTGGCTGCACCTGGTGGGTTATGGATTGAGATTTTTCCAATCTTCCAGGTCAACTTATGTGCAGACCTGCTAGTGCCTTATCCACTTCCATGTGTACACGCAAGCACAAAACCATGTAATTGTAAACTAAACGGTCGAATTTGAAGTCTAACTCTCAGGCATGGGAATTGAAAATTGTAAAAAAGGCTAAAAATGTTTAACTGAAGACGCGAAGCGTCAAGTCGACGGCGCAAAGCGGCTAGCCTTACTAGGGGGGTCCGGGGACATGCGCCCCCGAAAATTTTTTTCTCCAAAGAACCCAGATGGTGCAATCTGGTGTCATCTGAGCTCCAAGTTTGCCATTAAATTCTGTTTTTAGAATCAGAGTTTTTACTATTTTAGTACAAATTTTTAGATTTTTTGAAGAAAAAAAAAATATACATGTACTATATGGTTGAAATTTAAAAAAAAATTGATCTGTTGAGACAAACAGGAAAATGTAACTTGTAACACAATCTGGTTTACTTTCAAACATAAAAGTTACAAAGGCTCACCAATAAGAATTGCCTACTTAACCCTTCACTGCCTGTGGTCATGTTTGGTTTGTCATACGCCCATACACGTACATCAGCACTTTCCAGGACATTTGTGAAAACTAAATGGGAGGTAACCACTGTCCAACTTCTTGTAGGGGTTTAAACACAGTTCTTTCCCATTGACCGTTCAGATAAGTTAGTACCACATGGCAAAAACTTTTTTAGAAGTTTTTTCCCGATCTATAAAATTCAAAATGGCGGCCGAAAGTCGGACATCAACTCGTTGACCTGTTTTCAAATGATACAGTGTTCTGGAAGTGCTACAAGAAGTGATTTATGGATTACCACACAGAAGAATACTGTTATGGGCTGTAATGTGAGTACCTGATGTTTGACACCAGTTTTAGCTGTGTTTTCTGCGGTTTTACGTACTGCAGTGTGTGTGTGAAAGTTTGGAAACTGTAATTTTTGACAAAAATGGTCATTATATCGATTTTTACTATAACAATCACAAACAAAGTCCAATGATCATGTTATCACAGAATAGCCACGGGTGTAAGCAAACCACATGCCAAAGATCTAAGAGATATCTCAATAAATGATTGAGCAGTGAACAGATTAGTGAACCTACCGAAGAAAGCGAAATGGAAAATTTCTTAGTAAATTTTCATTTGATTAATATACTTACCCGAATCACATATAGCATTGACATAGTCTGAGATGCTAGGTACTGAAAAAACGCTTACCCGTCTAACAAATTTAAAGGGAAGCAACCCATACCCAAAAAAGGCTTAAATAGCCATGGTAATGAGCAGGTTCCCTGGGAGTTACCTCCCATATGGCTACTTCCTCTCTACCACCATGTGGCAACTCATACGGCTTTAAAGAAACTAAAACCATAAGCGGGGAAGGCGGGAGGGAATTCACTATGTGATTCGGTTAATCGAATGAAAATTTACTAAGACATTTTCCATTAAATTACATATTTACTCCGAATCACATATAGCAGATAACATCAACATGGCGGTGGGCAAGAAATAAAATCAAACTCACCATCACATTCTGGCCAGAAACTGGCCGGCTGCTATGAGCGCAGGTAGCCCGCGAGAGCCATCCGTGCGAAGTGCAGAGACGTCCCGAAGATAGTAGTTTATAAAGATATCTTCAGAACGCCAATACGCAGTCGAAAGCACATCATCTAGACGCTTGGAGCGTAAAACTGCTATAGATGATGCCCATGCCCTTGTTTCATGGGATTGCGCTGAGTCCAGGGGAAAGGCAGGCAACGCCCCTCCCCCCCCCTATTTGTGTGACTCCAAACATAGGCTTGAGAAGACACCCACCTGGCCAACGTAACCTTGGAAATGTCTTTCTCCCGTGCAGTAAGAAGAGAGAGAAATAACAGTTTCTGTGACTTAGACCGTACAGGCTGAGTGCGGGCTAAATACAAGCGGAGAGCCCGAACAGGACACTTCACCAAATCAGGATCGTCCGGAGCCAACGCGTTGGTCAGAGCCTTAACTCGAACCAACGGAGAGGCCTGCCCCGGAGACTGATTTTTGGCCAAAAAGTTGGGACGGAAGTGCAAGGACACAGAGCCGTCCGACTCAAAAGAAACATCACCTGGCAGACCCGACAGGGCGTGGACCTCGCTACCCCGCCGGGCCGTAGCCAACAGAAGCAGAAAGAGAGTCTTTCGAGTCAGATTGTGGAGACTAGCCTCCCTCAAAGGCTCAAATTCTGAGGAACGTAAGAATTCTAAAACCAGAAACAGGTCCCACTTGGGAGTAGGTAATCTGGACCTGGCCTGCATAAGAGCAGCACCTTTAATCACTGCTGCGATCACTCCCCCGACATTAATAGATCGTCCGATCTGCTTGAGTGTCGCGGAAATAGCTGAGCGCCGGACCCTCAAAGAGGAAACGGAAGCGCCCTGAGAAAACAGAAAAGAGAGGTGGTTGGCGACCTGCATAGAGCGAGGCGCAACCGAACTCACCCCCCTAGCAGAACACCAGGTGGCCCAGGACCTCCAGTGTGTGGCGTAAACGGACGCGGTGGATGCCCTATGAGAGCGGCCCACTAGGTCCAGCGTCAAAGAAGACGCTCCAGAGCGCCTCAGTGAGTCCCGAACAACCCCTACACGTGAAGCTTCAGAAGACTGGGCTCCTCGTGTGGAACACCTGTTCGGGGCTGCACGAGTTCCCCTCTCACGAGTGAGAGAGGAATGGGAGGCCCGTGGGAGAGCTGGAGCAGGTCTGGAAACCAGACCTGCGACGGCCAAAGGGGGGCGACCAGAAGAAGAGCCGGCCCCTCCAGCTCCGCCTTTCGAATTACTCGGCTGAGTAATGGGAAAGGCGGGAAGGCGTTCGCCTCCAGACCCGTCCAGGGAATGTCCAAAGCGTTCACCCGCCAAGCCTGAGGATCCGGGAATGGCAAGACGAACACCGGAAGCCTCGTCGAGAACCTTGTGGCAAAAAGGTCCACGAGAGGCTTTTGGACCTGGGCCCAAAGGCGAAGCAGTGCCCCGTGAGTGATGGTCCACTCGGACTGAAGCACCCTGTCGGAGCGACTGAGAGCGTCCGCCAGAGTGTTCAGCCTCCCTGGAAGGTACCTGGCGGAGATCGTGATGTGGTGTAGAGAACACCACTTCAGAATCTCGCAGGCCCTGTCCGAGAGAGACGGGGACCGCGAGCCTCCCCGGTTGTTGAGATAAGCTGCCACAGTCGTGTTGTCTGTAAACAGACGAACATGCTTGGCCAGCAGGGAGGGCAGAAACTTGACCAGAGCAAGAGCCACCGCTTCTAGTCCCAGCAAGTTGATATGCCACTGGCTCTGTTCGGCCGACCACAGACCTGACACAGTGTGTAGGTCCGTGTGTGCTCCCCACCCCCGCAGGGAAGCATCTGTGAAGAGATCCAAGACTGGGGGTGGCAAAGCGATCGGAACTCCTCTGCAGACCCATGCCGTGTCCAACCACGGAAGGGTCGCGGACTGGAACCATCCCTGGAGAGGGACAAGGGCGTTCCAATCCACCCAAGGAGAGTCCACATACGGTTTCAGTGCCGCCTGAAAAGGCCGTTTGTGAACCCTGCCCAGAGGAACCAACAGAGCCATGGACTCCATCTGCCCCAAGATGGAGGCAAGAGACCGGAGGGACGCCTGCAGGAGAGGCAAAGTGGAGCGAATCTGAGCTTGGAGCTTGTCCACCCGCCTCTGGGAGGGTTGGACCGTCCAAGAAACCGTGTCGAAAAGACATCCCCAGGTAGGTGAACGGCTGAGACGGAATCAACTCCGACTTTGATTGGTTGATCGAGAAACCCAACAAGTGGGCCTCTCGAAGAACCGACTGGGTATGCTGCGAGCAGCCTATCTGGGATTGGTTCAGGATGAGCCAATCGTCCAGATACACCCGCAGTCGAATACCCTGCGACCTCACCAGTGCGCAAAACTGTCTCACCACCATGGTAAAAATCCACGGAGCGAGAGACAGCCCGAAAGGAAGTGCGCGGAACTGGTAGACCTGATCGCCCCACCGGAAACGAAGCCATTTCTGGTCGGAAGGATGCATAAGAATGTGGAAATATGCATCCGTCAGGTCGATGGAGGTCGCCCAATCTCCTGGGCGGAGAGAGTCCCTGACCGTGGCAGGCGTCTCCATCTTGAACTTGATCTCCCTCAAAAAAGTGTTGAGGTGAGATAAGTCCAAGACAGGGCGCCACGCCCCTGAAGCTTTGGGAACGGCAAAAAGACGCCCATAAAATCCCAGGGAGCTTTGGTCCAGGACCCTCTCTACCGCACCCTTCTGCACCAGGGAGACAATTTCCGCCTGAAGGACGGATCTTGCTTCCTGTGAGAAGGGGGGTTTGAAGAGCGGCGGATGTCGGGAAAGAGGTACCTTCTCCTCCCCCCATAAGAGACGGAAGCCCGATCTCACAACTCCCACTATCCATTGGTTGTCTACAGAGACCATTCAATGGGGAAGTGCCCGGGAGGGGCCTCCCGCCATCACCAAAGTGGAGGGCGGAAGGGGGGTGAGACCGGGAGCGCTTCATTGGGGGTGAGGCTTGCTGCTAGAGCCGCCACGCCCCCTTCCCGACGCGGTCCGCTTCTTGCCTCCTCGAGAGCTCTGCTGAGCAGGCCTCTTCGGAGCAGACTTGGGCTGAGAGCCGGGCTGAGACTTTCCTTGCTGGGAAGGCTTAGCCTGCTTCATACCCTGTAGAGTCATGTCCAAGAACTGCGAGTCCTTGTTGGACTGAATCTCTGTCTGCAGAGCGACAAGCGCCATTTGGCTGAGCAGAGTACCCTCTACAACCGGAGACACTCCGAGGGTGTCTCGGGTAGCCTGTTCCGCAAACTGCGAGTTGGCAAGAAACAGCTCCCTCCTTGCCAAAACTGCGTGAGCGTAATGCAATGAGGACAGACGAGTCTGTTCCTCATTCACTCTAGCCAAGGCTGTGAGGAGGGAGGAGACATCATCCGCATTCTGCTCATCGCTGAGTGTAAAAGGCACTAGACTGTCGGTCAAAGACCGGGACAGCGCCCTTATCAGCGTCTCCGAAATGGAGGCCAGCTCCAAAAGCTGACGACCAACCTCCTCTAGGGAGAGGAGTGTACTCTCTCTCACCGGCAAAACCGAATCACTCTTGACGGGTTTGGCCAGGAGAGATTGCAGATCCGGCGTCACCGGCAAGGTGGAGCGCGGGAGAGCAAAGGATGCGATGAGGTTCCGGCCATGACTCGGAAAAGCGAGCTTCCGTTGAGAAGATGGAACAAAGGAAGTCATCTGAGCCATAGTCGCAAGCCAGGGCTGAGCCTGCTCCGGGACTGGCCCGAAAGGAACCAGAAGCGGAACCGGCTCAGTAGGAATACCACCTGTCCGCCGAGTTGGCCTAGCCAGAACCTGGGACAGATGGTACGCCACTGAGGGAGACTCCGCAAACCGGAAAGAGGGATTCTCATCCATATCCGGCAGGAAGTCCGACATAGCGGAAGGTGCCACAGAAGTGGGAGTCACCGAAGCCGCTGTGCCCTCAGGGAAATAGCGAGACGTCACCTCAGCTGCGGTATCGAGAATGACCTTAAGCTTACATGACAATCCCGCCCGGGACTCCTCACTGACCACTGATTGGACATCAGATGGGTCACATGAAGGGCCACGACCGTAGTCGTCAATCACACTGGCAGCAGGGTACACAGAATGACCGGAAACCGGAAACCCGTAACCATGGAATTCTTCCCGGCTTGACCCTTGACTGAAAGGCACAGGGTAAGCCGGAAATCCATCCGAGACTGCCGGATGTGGGTGGGCGGAAGTCAAGACCCCAACCGAGGGAAGAGACGACCGTCCTGGCTGAAGCGCCGGAAGTGCAAAAGCCTCACCTGTTGCTCCCTCTCCGGCCTCCAACAGGAAGTGCTCGGCTGAGGGACAGCGTGTCCGGCCGAAGCCGGAAATGCAGACACCGAAACCCCGAGGGCGGAAACGATGAATGCGAGAACTGCGGCCGGAAGCCGTGAAGCCCGGAGGCCAGTTCTCGGTCCATCCCCTCACTGCAGCACTGAGGGCGAACAAGAGAGGGCGGACACCGACGCTGGCCGACAAAGTCACCATAAGGAGTATTGTCGCCAGTAAAATGCAGGAAGTGACCCCGCGCCAATGAACTGTTTCCCGGAAGGGAATGTCCAGACGCCTCACGAGGGCTGAAGGACCAGTCCGACTTACTTGCAACATCTCCGGCGGAGGCGGAAGCAGCCGAGGCAGGAACATGCAAAGCGGAAACCGAAGTGACCACAACGGAAGCGAGGGAACGCACATCCCCCACCGAAGTCGGAAGTGTAGCACTACCGGAAGCTGACGAGCGCTGCATCTCCGTCTGAACCAAGGTACGAATCTGTGGAAGAAGAGATTTCAACAAGGAGGAAACAAGAGCCCCCTGCTCCGGCGCCAACAAAGAAGACGGCGGAGCAACAATAGCGGGACTAGAACAAACAACAGTGCTAGAACCAGGCGGTGAAATGGGCACCGTCAAAATGGTGTTGCGTGCTTCGTCCGAAACAACCACAACAGGCTTAGAGCTAGAAAAAGACTTGGGCTTAACTCTGCCCTTCAAGTCTGATTTACCTTTACGTTTATCCGGGTCAGCCATGCTGCCGGTCAACAACAAGTAAACAAGCAATAAAATTTCACTAGAGATGTTACTGAAAACGAAAATCCCAACGGACCGCAAATCAGTAACTACAGAAACAGAAACTAACCAAACTTGCAACAAAACAGTGAACAAGCACAGGTTAAACGCCACAAAATGCAAGCCAGCAAAGCTAGCTGTAACAAAATGGCGAAAACGCAACAAAGTTATTGAAACAACATGTCCAAAGGACAAACTATCAGCAACAACAAGCGAAAATGTTCATAAACAACAATGAAAACAGAACGAGCTCACCAAAAGGAGCCCGCACGGGAGAATAGACAGGTTACGTGGCCGGCAGGTGACAAACTCCACCCAAGACAGCCACAGAAGCACACAAAATTTTCATACACCCTCTCTCCAGGACGCTGAAAGTCGTATGAGTTGCCACATGGTGGTAGAGAGGAAGTAGCCATATGGGAGGTAACTCCCAGGGAACCTGCTCATTACCATGGCTATTTAAGCCTTTTTTGGGTATGGGTTGCTTCCCTTTAAATTTGTTAGACGGGTAAGCGTTTTTTCAGTACCTAGCATCTCAGACTATGTCAATATTATGTGATTCGGATTAAGAATATGTAATTTAATTTGCCTTGGCGCACACCAAAATGCTGCTATACTGTGGCAGTGAAGGGGTTAAGTTACTTTCCCATGATCTCTTACAATGAGTTTAAAAAAAAAGTATAAAAAAAAAGAAAATAAGGCTCAACACATAGATTTTTCTTCGATTTGTGGGTTAGCGGTTTGGGTACCAGCCCAGCTCCAACCCTTGCTTAAATTTGGTAAATATAGTTCGAAGATTACGAATACGATCAACACAGTGACATTCGAATGGAGAAAAACTGAAACAGATGCGCAAAGTTCAGATCTAGAGCGGTGTTCTTCGCTTGACTTGAGCCAAAATCTGTTCTTCTTCTGCCATATAAAATCGAAGGAAAATCAAACAATTCAGGAGCACTGTGCCTTACTTGAGCAGAAAAAAACCCACCTGGCAAACGTTGATTGTCCTTCAGAGAAGAGCACGTTTCAATGTGCTTCTTCCTGCGGAGATGGTGTCAGTAACAGTTAGTAGGTGTTGCAGACGATGCACCATGCTGAACCACGGACACCAATTTTTCTAAATCGGGTGCCGACGCGCTGTTTGTCTCTATTCACTTCCACAACAGCCGACACCCACTCCCATTTGTTCGCGCATCCAGTGTCATCGAATCTTTGACCACGTTTTACAACATGCGCGATCGACATTTTCACTGGTACACTGTGTTCAATGCTGTCGCGTGCCCGCGAATCCTATAGCGTGCCCGCGAATCAACAGCGAGCTGTTTAACTCAAAGTTCAAGTAACTGAGGCGGGCGCCGGCGGTAGCAGTGCGTGAACAAAGTTTTCGCGGGCTTTTGCGCTAAGGCAAAAGTAACCGGTGCTTTTTTTGTGTGCCTCCCCCCTGTATTTTTTCGGTGGACACTTATGCTTTTCCGGCGGAACAAACAAAAATTTCGGCGGACAATTCCCATGCCTGAACTCTAAGCAAGCAATTCGGAAGCACCCTTTCTTACAACATATTTCACTTACACCGGAGCCGCCACCTGCTGTGTGAACTGTCCTCTTTGCTTTCCTTATGGTTCGAGCCCGCAGTACATCCTGGTCAGCCAACTGGAATGTCCCAGCCTGAAAAAAATTGTAAGTGTAACGTCACTCAGAATTTAATTTCAATCTTTTTTATTTTAACCCACTTAAACTTCTAAGCGTAAACGCCACAAACAAAACAGTCAAATTCATCTGTGATATCGGTTCTGCATGATATGAATCAGATCAGCTTAAAAGTCTATGCTTGAATAGTTTCTTTATTCTTTATTAAGAGTGGCTCGGCAGCGTCAAATACAGAGCCCCCAGGCTCAATGACCAGCAGTCACGACTAGCTCTTGAGATACAATATACATACATTGTAATTTTTGTGTGTCTGAAATGACCTGATCCAGCGAACTGTATAGATCTCTCGCTTAAGAAGTTAATCTTTTTTAATATAAAATTCACCTCCACAAGGCTATTTGTGAAAAAAGAAATTTACTTAAAAACATGTCTTTATCAACAACTGGTTGGTTCTCAATCTCAATCTCATCAAAACAAGAAGAGCAAACGCTCGATCGAGTCACTTTCGCAGTTCTGAATATTATATGAGGCATCAGATGGACAGGAAGAAATTGCTATTCACAACACAATGAGTCACGTTCACATAAAATTTGAGCCCGGTCACTTTTATAGTTTCCGAGAAAAGCCCAACGTTAAGTTGTGTGTTGCCGAACAGAAAAGGCTAGTTATCTCCCTTGTTTTTCTGATAACGTTCGTAAAAGGCTACAGATGTAAATACTTTGATGTAAAGAATAATCCTACAAAGTTTCAATCACATCCGATGAACTTTGTCAAAGATATAAAATGTCTAATTTTTCCTTTGACGCTGACCTGTGACCTTGAAAAAGGTCAAAGGTCAACGAAACCATCGTTAAAGTGTAGAGGTCATTGGAGGTCACGACTAAACAAAATATGAGCCCGATCGCTTTGATAGTTTCCGAGAAAAGTCCAACGTTAAGGTGGTGTCTACGGACGGCCGGCCGGACAGACTAACACTGACCGATTACATAGTCACTTTTTCTCAAGTGACTCAACAAAAGAACCTCTCTTTCGAGAGCTAGTTGTGATCGAGTGCCGGTGGTTTTGGAGGGTACATGACATAAGCTCGAACGACAAATGCTCGAACGACAAAAGCTCGAATGGACATAAGCTCGATGCGACAAAAGCTCGACGCGACATAAGCTCGAACAACAGAAGCTCAAACGACAGAAGCTCGATGCGACAAATACACGACACGACAAAATCTCGACGCGACAAAAGATCGAACGTGTCTGTGCGTGTCCTTCTCTGTGTTATTAAGCCTCTCTGTTTTGTTTCTTTTTTTTAAATCTGTCTGAGAGAGAGAGGGAGGGAGAGAGAGAGGGAGAGAGAGAGAGAGAGAGAGAGAGAGAGAGAGAGAGAGAGAGAGAGAGAGAGAGAGAGAGAGAGAGAATTGAATTGAACTTTATTTAACAAGGATTAAGATTTAAGGCTACGCCTTTTCTTACAATCTGTCCTTGGGACGCATAGACACACAATTATATAATTAAAAAATTAACAAGAAGAGCAAACGCTCGATCGAGTCACTTTCGCAGTTCTGAATATTATATGAGGCATCAGATGGACAGGAAGAAATTGCTATTCACAACACAATGAGTCACGTTCACATAAAATTTGAGCCCGGTCACTTTTATAGTTTCCGAGAAAAGCCCAACGTTAAGTTGTGTGTTGCCGAACAGAAAAGGCTAGTTATCTCCCTTGTTTTTCTGATAACGTTCGTAAAAGGCTACAGATGTAAATACTTTGATGTAAAGAATAATCCTACAAAGTTTCAATCACATCCGATGAACTTTGTCAAAGATATAAAATGTCTAATTTTTCCTTTGTCGCTGACCTGTGACCTTGAAAAAGGTCAAAGGTCAACGAAACCATCGTTAAAGTGTAGAGGTCATTGGAGGTCACGACTAAACAAAATATGAGCCCGATCGCTTTGATAGTTTCCGAGAAAAGTCCAACGTTAAGGTGGTGTCTACGGACGGCCGGCCGGACAGACTAACACTGACCGATTACATAGAGTCACTTTTTCTCAAGTGACTCAAAAAGTTAAAAAGTTTACCAACAAAAGGAGGTCAGAAAACTTCAGCAAGTGATGATAAAGATGACCATGATGATGATGAAGCATGAAGAGCATACATATGTGGTTATTCATAAAATAAAATGCATACTATGCAAGTAATTATAAGTACAAGCTGGTAGCAATCGAACATGTAGCAATAGTACAACAAAAATATGTTCAGAATATACAATGCACAGCATATCTTTGGCGTAATACTAAGTGTGGTAAATCAAAACGCGTTAAACTACTCAGACATAAAGTGTTTTTTGACACATTTTTAAAAACTTTTTAATGACTTTAAGTGCTTAAAGGATGATGGAAGTGAATTCCAAACTGATGTACCCGAAAAAGCAAGACTGGTCTTATAAAGGTCAATCCATTTATTTATTTATTTATTTATTTGTTGCTTGTTTGTTTGTTTATTTGTTGCTTAACGTCCAGCCGACTACGCAGAGCCATATCAGGACGAGGAAGGGGGGCCGGGATGAAGGGGGCCACTTGTCAAGCGATTCGTGTTTACAAATGCACTAACCCATTACTTGTGTCCCAGCAGGCTTTAGTAAAACTAAATTAATACCTACTGGAAGATTACCAGTTTCCAGTATGTTAAAATAGGCTTAACCTATCTACTGCTGGACTTACATCAGAACACTAACAGATTAAACTATACATGAATCGCGAGACAAGCAGCAAGAGAAGAGATTTTTGGAAAAAATACAGGTGAATGAGCAAGAAGGCAGAAAAAAGAAAAGAATTCATGAAGAAAAAGAGAGCATGACAGGAAAGAGGAACCAAAAATCTACCTAACAGCAAACTAGAAAGCTCCTGCGGTTCCAAAAACAGGAGGGGCCTTTAATTTCATAACCGCAGTGCCCCACTGCGGGAAGGTCAATCCATGGAATCGGTGGGATCAAATTGACCGACTCATATCTGTCGGTAGCTTTATTAAATAATGTCATTAACTCTTACCAGTTCGGAGGTTTTATGGCATATTTTACAGTGCTGTTGGTGCCTACTTGCCGAGTGGCTATCTGGGGTCATATTCTAAATGAAATATAGAAAGTTATATATCAAATGAAAGGAAAATGAATAAGCTTTTCATATTTGCAAAGAGAATTGTGCTATCTTTAAAGGTAAAAAATGTTTTGGGGGTGACAACATGATTTTTGTTGAAATTTGTACGTCCATTTTTTGGAACCCGTGACAAACACAAAGTAGACATTTTTTGTGTGTTCAGTTTATTTTAGATATGCTGCTAACTAGTCTGTTTTGGCATTCATTTTACATAACATAGCAAAGTTTTATTGAGTTTTGCTGATAAACAAAAAAGTTATTGTCACCTGAATACCCCCACCCAAATTTCAAAGTTGGACGTTTCATCAATTCATGACATACGCATGCCTAAGGCACAAAAAAAAAATAGTCTGTTTACGGTATCCCGACCGACCCTATTTTTTCCCGCGACCCTAGACTGTTTTTTGGTATTTGGGAGAAAAAAACAAAACAAAAAAACAAAAAACATTCGGGCAAAATAACTTAAAAATATGGATTTTTGAAGGGGGAAAAAAAAAAAAAAAAAAATCTTTATTTGGCAAAATAACTTAAAAATGTTTTTTGGGGGAAAACAAAAACAAAAAACAAAAAAAGTCCCGACCTACCGACCCTATTTTATTGGCCTATGTTACCGTTAACAGACTTTTCCCCGAGTACGCTAGTACAAGGGCTCAGCAGACTTTAATTGTGTGTCTGTCTGTCTGTCTGTCTGTCTTTCTCCACTTAACAGCTTATTGCTGGGAAACTACTGGGCGCAGTTCGTTCAAAAGTTGATACACTAACTTGATAATAGGCCCGATTTTTTTGTTTGTTTGTTTGTTTGTTGCTTAACGTCCAGCCGACTACGCAGAGCCATATCAGGACGAGGAAGGGGGGGATGAAGGGGGCCACTTGTCAAGCGATTCCTGTTTACAAATGCACTAACCCATTTCTTGTGTCCCAGCAGGCTTTAGTAAAACTAAATTAATACCTACTGGAAGATTACCAGTTTCCAGTATGTTAAAATAGGCTTAACCTATCTACTGCTGGACTTACATCAGAACACTAACAGATTAAACTATACATGAATCGCGAGACAAGCGGCAAGAGAAGAGATTTTTGGAAAAAATACAGGTGAATGAGCAAGAAGGCAGAAAAAAGATAAGAATTCATGAAGAAAAAGAGAGCATGACAGGAAAGAGGAACCAAAAATCTACCTAACAGCAAACTAGAAAGCTCCTGCGGTTCCAAAAACAGGAGGGGCTTTTAATTTCATAACCGCAGTGCCCCACTGCGGGAAATAGGCCCGATTGATCGTATTAAAACTTCATAATGTTACCTGGGACCTAAATGCGAAATAAACCACAAAAAACCGACTTGGCGGTGGGAGGAATTCGCGGAGCCACAGCCAGCCAGGCAGTCTGATAGAACAGCTGAACTCGTCACACATTGACGAGAAATATAGCGTCATAAAAAGATTACGTCACGGTCAAAAGTCTTTGACGTCTTTTTCTCTCGCGCGGTGTGTGTGTGTGTTCATTTTGTGCACATGTGTTAGTGTTACTGTTTGTGTGTGTGTGTGTGTGTGTGTGTGTGTGTGTGTGTTTTTGTGTGTGTGTGTGTGTGTGCGCGTGCATGAGTCTGTACTCGTTTGTGTGTGTGTGTGTGTGTGTGTGTGTGTGTGTGTGTGTGTGTGTGAGTGTGAGTGTGTAAGAAAGAGAGAGAGAGAGAGAGAGAGGGAGTGAGGGAGAGAGAGAGTGTGTGTGTGAATGTGTGTGTGCATTTTCACTGTGATCAAATAAAAGAGAAAGGCCAGTCACCACGCACATCCTCGGCTCGCATGCAATGTATTTATATAGCAAAGGGAATGCCTGTAATTCACACAGATCAATCACTTGGTCTTAAACGTGCACAAGACAAAAACGTTCATACTGGGGGAGCAAGCCAGTCTAAAGAGTACTCGGGTCCAGCGCGAGCGTTTTTTATTTATTTTTTTGCCTAATAATGCATTCCTATAACTAACTTATAACAAAAACCCAGCTTGTTTTTGTCTTAAAGTGTGTCTAACATATGAGTTTATCCACTGTCCGACCCATCCAATGTAAAATAACACTTTTTTTTCTCTCGATAATTAGATAATTGGTCAGTGGAAAACTACAGGGGGGGCAAGCTTACGATGGGTAAGGGAGCGAACTGGTAAGAGTTAATGATGTAATGTAAATCGGCACTTTACCGTAATACAATTTATGCATGAAAATGGCTTTGTTTAACTTGAGATGCTTTTCCAGTGGAAGAAAGTTAAGCATTTTTAATTTCATATCTGTTGGGGCATTATCCTTTACGATGAGTTTAGCCGAGCTACGATAGAGAGTCTAACTTTTTCAAGTGGACATCACTGCTGCCATCCCAGAGCGTCGAAACATAATTGATGTGAGGCATTACATGAGCATGGTGGAACTGAGAGAGAGAGAGAGAGAGAGAGAGAGAGAGAGAGAGAGAGAGAGAGAGAGAGAGAGAGAGAGAGAGAGAGAGAGTGAGAGAAGAACAAAGAGAGAAGAACGAAGAGAGAGAAAAGAAGGGTGACGATCCTGTCGGGGTTTAGATTTGTCATTGTTATTGTTATAATTGGAAATGTTTATGTGCTGTGAATAATATCTAGTAAATCTGCAGACGGGTCACCTGCAGACACAACCGTGTGTGTGTTTGTATAATTATGTGTGTGTGTGTGTAATCCAGCAGCGTATTTACAACAACAAACAAGAAATTAACCCAAAACAACAACGCGCGGGGTTCGACACTAGGGGGGGGGCAGAACGCCCCAGAGTTTTGTGTTCCGCCCCAAACATTGCCAAAGCTTGGGGCCCACTCTGCCCCAGGATAAATTCCAACAATGACAAACTGAAAATTCTAATGCCAGAGCCAATCACTAAAAATCGCCATTCTGATAAGCATTGCTCCACTGCTATTGCCAGTTGTCTCTCTGACCGGACGCTACACCCCTACGCGAATCTATCAAAACAAAAAATACAGAGTTATCTCCCATATGTTTTTCGCGAGCACTGATCTAAATTTGAGATCAGTGTTCGCGAGACGAAAATGATTGCAGATTGGCCGACTTCGACAGTGATCTCCGTTCTGTTCTTCACAGTTATGATAAAGACATCGTTCTAAGGTCAAAACAAGTCGAAATTTTGGGACTGCTGCCGGAAGGAAACCGTAATATATGGTTTCATCACTGTCAACTGGTTACAGAAAAAATCGTCTGCTCCAGTGAGCGCCGAAACCAAACGGTTGATTATCACATGACACTTTTGCCATATTTAGAGTTATTTGCACAGTAAATACAGCCGCGAAAAATAGCTCACTTGAAACTGTCACATATCAATTCCTTTGTAATTTAAAAACAAGTCGCGTAAGGCGAAAATACAACATTTAGTCAAGTAGCTGTCGAACTCACAGAATGAAACTGAACGCAATGCAACGCAGCAAGACCGTATACTCGTAGTCCACCGCTCACGGCATAGGCAGTGAAATTGACAAGAAGAGCGGGGTAGTAGTTGCGCTGGGAAGGATAGCACGCTTTTCTGTACCTCTCTTCGTGTTAACTTTCTGAGCGTGTTTTTAATCCAAACATATCATATCTATATGTTTTTGGAATCAGGAACCGACAAGGAATAAGATGAAAGTGTTTTTAAATTGATTTGGAAAATTTAATTTTGATAATAATTTTTATATATTTAATTTTCAGAGCTTGTTTTTAATCCGAATATAACATATTTATATGTTTTTGGAATCAGCAAATGATGGAGAATAAGATAAACGTAAATTTGGATCGTTTTATAAAACTATTTTTTTTTTTACAATTTTCAGATTTTTAATGACCAAAGTCATTAATTAATTAATTTTTAAGCCACCACGCTGAAATGCAATACCGAAGTCCGGGCTTCGTCGAACATTACCCGACCAAAATTTCAACCAGTTTGGTTGAAAAATGAGGGCGTGACAGTGCCGCCTCAACTTTCACGAAAAGCCGGATATGACGTCATCAGACATTTATCAAAAAAATGAAAAAAAACGTCTGAGGATATCATACCCAGGAACTCTCATGTCAAATTTCATAAAGATCGGTCCAGTAGTTTAGTCTGAATCACTCTACACACACACACAGACAGACAGACAGACACACACACGCACATACACCACGACCCTCGTCTCGATTACCCCTCTAAGTTAAAACATTTAGTCAAAACTTGACTAAATGTAATTACAAAACACCATGAAAAATCATTATCGACGATCGCGAATCTGCTCATATCAATAATACATTACAACAAGAAGGGCAAAGCCCATACGACTCACATGCTTGACCTTGACCTTTACATGACCTTGACCTTCAGCTAAACCTAGCAATGACATCATACACTAAGAACTGCTTTACACATTTTTCCTACCAAAATACATGTGACCTTGACCAACCCAAGGTCAAGGTCATCCAAGGTCATGCAACACAAAGCTGTTAATTCAAGACATAGGAAGTACAATGGTGCTTATTGGCTCTTTCTACCATGAGATATGGTCACTTTTAGTGGTTCACTACCTTATTTTGGTCACATTTCAGAAGGGTCAAAGTGACCTTGACCTTGATCATATGTGACCAAATGTATCTCATGATGAAAGCATAACATGTGCCCCACATAATTTTTAAGTTTGAAACAGTTATCTTCCATAGTTCAGGGTCAAGGTCACTTCAAAATATGTATACAATCCAACTTTGAAGAGCTCCTGTGACCTTGACGCAAGGTAAACCAAACTGGTATCAAAATATGGGGCTTACTTTGCCCTATATATCATATATAGGTGAGGTATTAAATCTCAAAAACTTCAGAGAAAATGGGAAAAATGTGAAAAATAGCTGTTTTTTAGATAACATTTATGGCCCCTGCGACCTTGACCTTGAAGCAAGGTCAAGATGCTATGTATGTTTTTTGGGGCCTTATCATACACCATCTTGCCAAATTTGGTACTGATAGACTGAATAGTGTCCAAGAAATATCCAACGTTAAAGTTTTCCGGACGGACGGACGGACGACTCGGGTGAGTACATAGACTCACTTTTGCTTCGCATGTGAGTCAAAAAGCTCTAAATATGTAAACAAATCGGTTTCCTTGCCAGACAAGGAAACTCAAGGCATCCTGTCAGGGAGAGAATGAGCCAAACTCATTTTGACCCGAGTTCAGGATGTAAAAATCGCCAGTCAAAGTCGTCACTGAAATTTCCGTCACGATCAATGCCGCAGTCAAGAAGAAAAAAAACTTGAAATCGTCGAAGGACAATGCCGCAAGGGAAATAACTCCCAGATTGCGCTCTTTAGCGTGAGAGATAAGTATCGCCTTCAAATGCCAAACGCAAAATGTGGCGACACATCCCTGGTGTAAGAAGACATGGAAATGAAGATGAAGAACAGGGTGGAGAGAAACGAAAAAAGGAGACCGATGCAGCTAAAAGCGCGAAGAGCTGTCGTAATTTCAATGTCAAATGGTTGAAAGAATTTTTTGTATAGTATAGGTTACAACATGAGTGGTTTTTTATATGGCTTGTATTTCAGTCAAGACCCAGTGGATGAATATCATAGGGAGAGGGCTCGTGGATCCCGATGATATTCCCGCTGGGTCTTGACTGAAATACAAGCCATATAAAAAACACATGAGTGTTGTAAGCTGTATATGATATCCCATGCGTACACCAAAGACAACGTGGACCACAACAAAGCACTGTAGTTGTGTGTGGTGTGTAAAATAGGTGAGCCAGCGAGGTCTGTTCCTCTTCACTACCCCATGCTTAAAGCCACGTCGGTGAAGAAATGCAGTGCAAACAAGTTCATCGGTAAATGTGTGTTAAATCTACATTCAAACCACTGTTCGATTTGCTTTTGAATGCATTTTAGTTTCAAGATAGTAAAGAAAGCACACACAATGAAAGTTTTCATTGAATCAAAGACGATTTAGGTTCTGAGTCCGTCCAAGGTCACAGTTCCAGGCTACGGTTGCCAAAACCGGTTTGGTTAACTCGGATCCCAATTCTACTTCTAGTTTAATTTTTGTGTTGGACTTGGAGTGTAGAATTACGAAAATAAACTAACATTTTACTGAATAACTTTCTTTAGATTTAACCAGTCATTTCATGTAAGTAAAATATATCTCTGAGTTAATTTGTTCGATCGTGCTTGCGTTAATCAACCCATACTGGTAGCGTCAATTCTGTCTAAAACGGTATCATGGCCGCTCCTTGAAACTGCGTGTTGAATGCTGTTTGGACTGATTTTACTCCATCAGGATGAAATACACGTTTGCTGAGCTCTTGGATACTTTCATATAACCATGAACTTACATCAGTGTAAAGCAAAACAGTAGCCTGTGCTGGATGACGAAGCAAACCGGCCAGCGAAAAAGGTACACTCGTAACACTGACGCAGTGCATCTTTGCTTGTTGAACACACAGAGAGACACGAACACACACAGACACCCAACGTACCCAAACACACACACAGACACATGCACATGCGCGCGAGTGAATTGCTTAGGTTGGATGTCAAATTAAAAAGATCTGAAACAACTTATTTGATTTTGAGCATACATCCTGTGTTTCAATTTTTAACTTTGCAGAAGTTAGTCTCCGTGTTCTGGCTGCAGATCAAAAGTCTAATCAAGCTTCAAGGTATAATCCTGTCAGTGCTAAGCTTAATAGGGTTCTTCCCCTTTGCCTTTGGGTAACACCGACAGTGCCCGTGCCATTGAACGCTCAGAAATAGCTTGCACACACACACACACCTTTTGGGAGGTTGGGGAATCTGTGTTGAATAATGGTAAGCCGTTGCTGAACTTTAGTTCAGTTTTGTGTGTTGCATGTAGTTGACTTATTTGTAATTTGTACTTTGTGGGAAAGTAGCGATATTATATTTGGTAAACACAATATTTATGTTTGGACGAGAATGCAGGTGAACTTTCTAGTCCTGTCAAAACAAGTTGTTTACCACGTTGTTTTGAGTCATGGGTTCGTGGCGTTCGCTCGGATTAAGTGCGTCGGCGCTTTTGATGTACGTCACAGAGAACGTCACTATTCTAGTCCATGGGCAGTTCATCTAATTTTAGTTGTATCATGTTCGGTCTGGAATATTCTCGAGATTGAGTATTTACTATATAGGCCAGCGCGATTTGTATGTAAAAAAGCTTCTACTTTGAGTTCTGCTACGATGTGCAGTTGTATGTATGGAATGTTAAATAAATCCTCGAACTCAATTTGACGAGTTGTTTTTTGCTGCTGCGAAGACGGGCGACGTAGAATAAAAGAACACAACTATACGACGTTTGAGAACTTGTGGCAATCTCAAGTGTCGTGTAACACGCTGTCTGCTGTTGATTGTAGCTGTGGAGCTTGCTTGTGTGGGAAAGATATTGATGTTGATGCTGTATAGTTGGATAGTGGGCCTTTTAAAGAAAAAAGGAATGGAAGTGCTTGCTGCAGACTTCTTGAGTTCTGCACTGAGGTTGTTGCTATTGATGGGTGAATCATGATTGAATGTTTGCACCATGTTTGTTTACATGGTCCAATCATTGTTTAATTGAGTGTCGCTGAATTTACCGAAGGTTGCAATGTAGATTTAGAATCGGTGCTGTTGACAATTGTGTGAGTGCGTTTTAACAGCAGACGCTGCTTGCTACACAAGGAAAGCTTATTCAAAAATTTTAGTGTAAATTTTCATTTGATTAATATACTTACCCAAATCTCATAAATAGCAATTTACTTCCGTTAAGTGCTTAAACGTTGAACACGCTTCCCTGGTAACACAAGGGAAGCCACTCCCCTAAAGAAAAATCACATAAACAGTCACTAGACTACGTGATACCCCAGGGTAGGCTCCCCTTATCGCCACGTGACACGCGGCCGCCATCTTCAATTCACTTCTTGACAAGCCTGAGCAAGTCTGAAAGCGGGGTAGGTGGGAGGGCATTTGATATGAGATTTGGGTAAGTATATTAATCAAATGAAAATTTACACTAAAATTTTTGATTAAATTACATATTACTTCCCCAAATCTCATAAATAGCAGATTGCTACTTAAGGAGGTGGGATCATAAAACATGAATATAAGCAGACAGATAACTCACCCTAAGTTCTGGGTAGAGCCTGCCCGGCAACCACGACCGCAGGTAGGACGTTGCATCCATCAGGACGAGTGCCAGAGACGTCCCTCAAATAGTAATTCAGGAAGACGTCTTCTGATCTCCAGTAAGCGGCGCCCAAGACCTCAGATAGACGCCTGGATTTGAGGACAGCGAGAGATGAGGCCCAAGCACGGGTCTCATGAGTCCTCGCCGAGGAGAGAGGAAGGATGAACTGAGAAGAACGCCCACCATCCTTCTGCTGCCACCACACATAGACTTGTCTAATGAGAGTGGAAGCCCATTTTGCTAAAGTGACTTTGGCAATGTCTTTGTGTCTAGCTGTGTTCGTGGAGATGAATAACAGCTTCTGACTACTAGCCCGAATGGGGCTTGTACGAGATAAGTAAGTAGTTAGCGCACGAACCGGACAGTTCATAAGATCTGGATCGTTTGGAGCTAAGATATTAGACAGTGGATGAACTGTGATCACTGGTGATTGCTGATCTGGCCTCTGATTTTTTGCCAGAAAATCTGGTCGAAAATTAAGCGAGACGGAACCGTCTGCTTGAAACGAAATGTCTTTCTGCAGGCCAGATAAAGAATGTACCTCGCTACCGCGTCTGGCCGTAGCTAACAACAGTAACATTAATGTCTTGCGGGTTAGATTTGGTAAGCTTGCAGCATGCAAAGGCTCAAAGTCTGACGATCTCAAAAATTCAAGAACAAGAAAGAGATCCCAAGCCGGTACTGGTTGTTTGGTCTTAATATCTGCAATCGAGGCGCCTTTCAGCACTGAAGCTATTGGACCGCCAAGATTGATAACATGCCCTAATTGTCGTAATGTTGAAGATATAGCTGATCTTCTAACCTTAAGGGAGGAGGCAGAACAACCTTGTGAAGACAACCAAGCCAAATGATTAGCGACTTGCATGGACCTAGGCGCTACTGGGTTGACGTTGTTTAACTGACACCAAGTATTCCAAGCTTTCCAGTGCGAGGAATAAACCGAACTTGTGGAAGCTCTGTGAGCTTTCTGAATCAACGAAACAGTGATGTCTGAAGCACCTGCGTGCAGAAGAGAATTTCTCACAACATCCACCCGTGAAGACGCAGAGACTGCGGATTTCCGTGAGGAATGCCTGTTCTTGGTTGTAGAAGCTCTCCCTTTACTAGATTGAGAGGGACGGGAGAGCCCCGAGACAGACGCAGTAGGTCCGGATACCAGTGTTGGCTTGTCCACAACGGAGCTACTAACACCAGAGAGGGCCGCTCCATCTCCACTTTTCGTAACACTTTCCCGAGCAGGGATGGTGGAGGAAACGCGTACGCAACCAGGCCCGACCAATCCAGTTCCATGGCATTCACTGCCATTGCCTCTGGATCCGGACACGGGGAAACGAAGAGAGGAAGCCTCTTTGAAAACCGTGTCGCGAACAGATCGATCTGTGGTTTGTCGAAATGGACCCAAAGCCGCTGGAGTGCGTGATGCGTGATAGTCCACTCCGTGTGAATCACACGGGAAGACCGGCTGAGAGCGTCTGCCACAACGTTCAACCGTCCCGGAAGATGTTTCGCGGACAGAACGATCCGCTGTTGTTGGCACCAGGCCAGAATCTGACACGCTCGCAGCGACAGGGAGGGAGAGCGAACTCCGCCCTGGTTGTTGATATAAGCCGCAACCGTGGTGTTGTCCGTCAGGACACGCACATGCTTGTCTTGCAGATGAGACAGAAAAGCCAGAAGGCCCTGCGCCACAGCTTCGAGTTCGAGTCTGTTGATGTGGGATTTCATTTGGACAGCATCCCAGAGGCCTGAGGCCGTGTGCTGTTCCAAATGAGCACCCCATCCCACCATGGAGGCATCTGTGCAAAGCTCTGCACTGTAGGACGGAAGGACAATCGGAACGCCCTGCAAAATCCATTCCGTCTGCAACCATTGATTGGTTGTGCGACGAAACCAGTCCCGAAGGGGAACAGACACCTCCCAGCCTTGAGAGGCCGGATCCCAAGCCGCTGCAAGAGCTGACTGAAAGGGACGTTTGAAAACTCGTCCCAGCGGTACAAGTTTGGACATTGATTCCATTTGTCCTAACACGGACACCAGAATCCTCACAGGAGCACTGTGCTGCTTGTTCAGATTTCTGATTAAGTCTTGGAGTTTGTCCACTCTCTTGAGAGAGGGCCGAACGGTCCAGGCTACTGTGTCGAATCTCATACCCAGGTAAGAAAACTCCTGAGCGGGAGTGAGATCCGACTTGGTCTGATTGACTGCAAATCCCATATCCAATGCGAGACGCAGGACGACATGAGTGTGAGAAAGGCAAAGACCTCGATCCTGATGCAGAATCAGCCAATCGTCTGCCGGATAAGAGCACAAATCTGTCGGACAACCATTGTGAAGATCCATGGCGCTAGGGATAGGCCAAAGGGCAGGGCCCGAAACTGGTATGCCTTGTTTCTCCACCGAAATCTCAACCACTTCCTGTCGCAAGGATGTATGAGAAGATGAAAATACGCGTCTGAGAGGTCGATGGAGGTGACCCAATCGCCCGGGCGAAGGGCGTCCCTGACCGTAGCTGGTGTTTCCATGGTAAAGCGTATGTCCCTTAGATAGGCGTTCAGGGAGGAAAGGTCCAGAATCCGGTTGTAAAAGCCGGGGGAGGAATGATCTAATACTACCTCCACCGCTTGCTTCCGTAAAAGGGCCAGAATCTCGGCATCTATGACCATGACTGATTCCTTGTTGGCCGAAAAAGAAAAGTGAGGGAGAACTCTGGTAAGAGGAGCCTTTTCCTCTTTCCAGAGAAGCCGGAACCCCGATCTGACTATCCCTACGATCCAATTGTTGGTTACGTTCTGCATCCAAAATTCGATCGCCCGAGACGGACCGCCCACCATCACGGGGATGGAGGCTGCAGGGATAATCAGATCGGGGGGGAATCATTGGGGGTTGGGCTTTCGCCCAGACCCCCGAGATTTGCCAAAGGAAGGCTTCTTGTTGCTAGAAGAAGCACCCCTTCCACGACCTCGAGAGGAACCAGAGTTTTGCTTAAAGCTACCTTTAACCGCAGGGGCCATGTAGGTAGCAGAGCTGGATGGTTTGGTATGACTAGCGGAGCGTTGATTGTATCTGGCAAACTCCAAATCCTTTGCCTCTTGGGTCTCTTTGTGAAGAGCATCAAGAGCCAAAGGACCAAAGAGCGCCTCCTCCGTGAAGGGAGATGTGCGCAAAGAGTCAATAGTTCGCCGATCCTGCAGTCTAGACTCGGAGAGGAAGTTATCCCTTCGAGTAAAAACTGCATGAGCGTAGAGCCGTGCTGATGAGGCCATTTGTTGCGCCGAAACTTTAGCCAATGCCGACAAAAGAGCCGCCACATCCTGTTCGCTTGCATCTTGCCTGAACTCAAATGGTTCTAGGGAAGAAGTAAGCACCCGCGTCAATGAACGCAGCAGCGTATCCGAGAGGGATGCAAGTTCCAGTGCAGATCTGCCTGTTTCCTCTAACCCCAGAAGAGAAGATTCAGTGTAAGGAAATGCTTTATCCTTCTTGAAATGCTCAAAACGCAGGAAGTCAACAGCTGGAGTCACCGGAAGTGGAGCCCGAGGTAGGGCAAAAGTTTGAATCAACCCGCGATTGGAATGTTTCAACACTAACTTCCTGTGTGTGGCATGACGAAACACAGAAGCCTGCTGCTCTGTGGCCAGCCATGAATCCACTGAAGGGGGAACCGGTCCATGCGCCACCAGAAGTGGCACTGGTCGAAGAGGAATGTTACTACCCAGCGGAGGGTGAGTAGCCAAAACTTTCGCCATTTCATAAGCCACCAAGGGAGATTCTGAGAAACGAAACCCCGAGGCAACAGGTTGCGATGGTAAAAAATCGTCAACCGCTGATTTAGGAGGAGCAGAAGCATCTACACCTGCGACCACTCCCTCCGGAAAATACCGTGAGGTCACCTCTGCTGCAAGAGCAAGAGCCTGGATAAACCTTGCCGGTAAACGGAAAACTTCCTCATCCTGTTCGGAATTAGTACTTCCGTAAACAGACGAAGAGTCCTGCGCAAAAGCGCTTCCTTCCGGTAAGAAACCGCGTTCAGTACACTCAGTATTACTGGCAGCGGTAACCGGAACCGAGCGAGGTCGATCACCGGAAGTGACCGCCTCTCGAGACATCTGGCCAATGTCCTCTTCCGGTTCCTCAAGCGGACCGGAAGATGCCTGTGCTATCGACGAAGCGTTATGTAGCATACGCTCGCGACGCACCCCCAGAGGGGTGGCACAAGAAACGTCCGCAAGAAAGGAAGGTGTACCCGCTATTGGACGCTCTTGTAAGACACGATGGTCACCCACTGTCGCGGAACGACAGCTGACTTCCTGTGCCTGACCAGACATACCTTGAAGGTGAGGGACACCTGAAGTCAGTTCCGGAAACGAGCATGGCCACTCGTACCGACCGGAAGACGGAGACTCAACCGAGACGTCGGCCGACGTAACGGTAGCTGAAGGTGTACGCAATTTAGCCAAAGATTGCACACCACCAACCCTAGAAGGGAGAATGGACGTAACACGACTAGCCGCTCTCCTTTCCTCAGCAAAAATGTCCTTAAGCTGACCAGCAAAGGAATGAAAAATATCCATCATTTGCTCCTTGTCTAACGGAGCTTTGTCTGCCGGTTTAACGCTAAGTACAGGAGCGGCAGAATCAACAAGAGACTCAGCAGGAGGATCAATAACAACACTAAAATAAAGTATCATTGAGAGGGTCCGTAACATGAACAGTAGGATTGGCTTTCGTTTTCTTAGCTGACCGCTTAGAAGAAGAATCTGAACTCGCTGATGCAGACGCACGTTTCTTATGTTCTTTGTCAGACATGTTGACCGAAAAAGTTGTATCAAACAATTTCTACAACAGAAAACGCTAGCCACAATACGAAATAAAAAGGTCTCACCCGAACGTAGAGAAAACCAGGGAACAACTCAGCTTCAAAAAAAGCTGAAACGGCCACAAAAGGCCGGAGCGTGAACCAACACGTCTGAGCAGCTCAGGCGTTGGAAGAGAAGTGAATTGAAGATGGCGGCCGCGTGTCACGTGGCGATAAGGGGAGCCTACCCTGGGGTATCACGTAGTCTAGTGACTGTTTATGTGATTTTTCTTTAGGGGAGTGGCTTCCCTTGTGTTACCAGGGAAGCGTGTTCAACGTTTAAGCACTTAACGGAAGTAAATTGCTATTTATGAGATTTGGGGAAGTAATATGTAATTTAATTACCTTGTAATTGCTCTGGTTTTGTCTGTCGATCATCGTGCTTCTGTTCAAACTGAACTGTGTGTGTCGCCAGTAAGGTTAGATGAAACTGTGCTTGGAGAACTCGACCCGCTGTGCAGTTAAGAGTTGTAT
The DNA here is from genome assembly GCF_037325665.1 of Littorina saxatilis. NCBI lineage: Eukaryota > Metazoa > Mollusca > Gastropoda > Littorinimorpha > Littorinidae > Littorina > Littorina saxatilis. Next base: position 21,555,599 of record NC_090251.1, on the reverse strand, counting down.
CCACTTCATTTTCAGTCTTGTATAGTGTTTAATTGATTCACTTTGTGTCAGTGCAACGTGCCATTTAATTTTTGTTTTGTTAGATCAGCTGTGCATTTTTAGATCAGCGGTGCAGTGTTCGTGGAAGGGAGGTTACTCTAGCTTCACCTCAAATGAACAGCGGTTCGTTTGCTGTCACTATCAGTTGATTCTTCGCTTTTGTTCTTTTTTTTTTACTCGACCTGCACCCAAAGTGTACAGATAAACGCTTTGTTTACTGAATCGCATACCACAGATACGTATCATGGTTTTGTCCTCTGTGAATGTTGTGTTTTCTTCTGTTTAGCCATGTGAGCAATGCTCTTCATCAATCCACTGAAACATGTTTGGTGCAGTGTCAAGGGTAGGCAGAAGTATAGTTCCTCGGCCAAACAGGAATCGGTATTATGATATATTTTTTTGAGCCCATAATGTATTTATTGAAGCCGAAAAATGGAAAATTTCCTAGATAAATTTTCATTTAATTAATATACTTACCCGAATCACATTAGCATTGAGTCACCTGAGATGCTTATCACTGAAAAACGCTTACCCGGCTAAATTTTTTAAAGGGAAGCAACCCATCACCAAAACGAAAGTGAAAGTAGCTTTGGTAATGGGCCAGCACACTGGGAGTTACCTCCCATACGGGAGTGTGCCACGTCACTTCCTCTAGGAACACGTGCCTATCTCATACGGTCTTAGAAAAACTTAAAACCATACGCGGGGCAGGTGGGAGGGAATACAGTATGTGATTCGGGTAAGTATATTAATTAAATGAAAATTTATCTAGGAAATTTTCCATTAAATAACATATTCTTACTCCGAATCACATTAGCAGATAACATCAACAAGGCGGTGGGCTAGAAAAGAATCAAAACTCACCATCAAGTTCTGGACAGGAACTGGCCTGCTGCTATGAGCACTGGAAGGCCTCTGAAGCCATCCTGTCGAAGAGCCGAGACGTCCCGAAGATAAAAGTTTAAGAAAACATCTTCAGAACGCCAAAACGTAGTTGTCAGCACCTCCTCTAGACATCTGGAGCGCAGTACTGCCAGAGAGGATGCCCACGCCCTCATATCATGGGCTCGGGCCGAGTCAAGTGGCAAGGAGGGCATGACCCCCCCCCCCTCTTTGTGTGACTCCACTCATAAGCTTGCTTAATGAGCGAGGACACCCACCAGGCCAACGATACCTTCGACAAACCTTACTCGCGCCTAGAAAAGGGCGAGATAAACAGCAACTTCTGAGAACTAGACCGAAACAGCTGAGTCCGGGCTAAGTACAGACAAAGAGCCCTCACAGGGCAATTGACCAAATCAAGGTCATCCGGGGCCAAACGCGCTGATCAGAGCCTTGACTCTAACCAGCGGAGAGGCCTGCCCCGGAGACTGAATCTTGGCCAGGAAATCGGGCCGGAAACGCAAAGATGCGAAACCGTCCGACTCAAAGGAGATATCTCCAGGCTGACCCAACAGGGCGTGGACCTCGCCACCCCGTTGGGCCGTTGCCAACAAAAGAAGAACCAGCGCTTAGCGAGTGACATTGAACAGAATGGCCTCGCTCAAAGGCTCAAAATCCGCAGAACATAGGAATTCCAGGATTAAAAACAAGTCCCACTTGGGAGCGGGCAAACGAGCTTTAGCTTCCCTAAGAGCAGCCCCTTTAATGACTGCAGCTATAACGCCCCCGACTCGAACAGACCGACCGATCTGCTAAAGAGTCGCCGAGATAGCGAAGCGCCGGAACCTCAACGAGAAGCCTGAGGCGCCCTGCGAAGACATGAAAGAGAGGCGGTTGGCGACCTGAATAGAGCGCGAAGCCACCGACCTCACCCCTGTAGCTGAACACCAGGCAGTCCATGCCTTCCAGTGGGAAGCATAAACTGACGAGGTGGACGCTCTATGCGAGCGAGCCACCAAGTCCAGACGGATGGAAACCATCAGGAGAGGCAAAGTGGAGCGAATCTGAGCTTGGAGCTTGTCCACCCTTCTCTGAGAAGGCTGGACAGTCCACGCGACCGTGTCGAAAGACATCCCCAGATAAGTGAATGTCTGTGACGGGGTCAGCTCCGGATTTGCCCGGTTGATCGAGAACCCCAACAAGTTGGATTCTCAAAGAACCATTAGGGTATCCTGCGAACAGCCGCTCTGGGACTGGATCATGATGAATCAGTCGTCCAGATAAGCCCGCAGGCGGATACCCTAGGACCTCACCAGTGCACAGAACTGTCTCACCACCATGGTGAAAATCCATGGTGCGAGGGACAGCCCGAAAGGGAGTGCGCAAAACTGGTAGATCTGATCTCCCCACCGGAAACAAAGCCAATTCCGGTCGGCCGGATGCATAAGAATGAAAGTATGCGTCCTTGAGATCGATCAAGGTCACCCAGTCTCCTGGGCAGAGAGAGTCTCGGACCGAGGCTGGCGTCTCCATCTTGACTTTTATCTCACTCAAGAAAGTGTTGAGGAGAGATAAATCCAAAACGGGACGCCATCCTCCTGACGCTTAGGGAACGGCGAAAAGACGCCCTTAAATCCCAGGGAGCTATGGACCCGAACTCTCTCCACCGCGCCCTTCTGCTGCAGAGAGGCAATTTCCGACTGCAAGGCGGAACGTGCTTCCTGCGAGAAGAGGGGCTTGAACCGCGGCGGCACTCGGGTAAGAGGCGCCTTTTCCTCCCGCCAGAGCAGGCGGAAGCCCGATCTCACCACTCCCACAATCCATTGGCTGTCAACTACCGACATCCAACGAGAAAGCGCACGGGAGGGGCCTCCCGCCATCACCAAGGTGGAAGGCGGGAGGTGGGTGAGATCGTGATCGCATCATTGGGGGTGTGGCTTACTCCCAGAGCTGCCACACCCCCTCCCCGATGCCGTCCTCTTCTTCCCGCCACGAGCGACCGGCAGAGCCTGCCGCTTCTGAGCTGGCTTGAGATTCGACAATGTCTGAGCCTGCTTTTGTTTAGAAGGCTTAGACTGTTTCACCCCCTGCAGAGTGAAGTCGAGGAACTGACTGTCCTTGTTCGACTGAATCTCCTTCTGTCTGGCAACCATTGCCAGAGAACAGAAGCGAGATTCCTCTGAGACAGGGGAGACTCTCCAGGTCTCCCTAGTAGCCAGCTCCGTGAACTGGGACTGCGAGAGGAAGAGATCCCTCCTACAGAGGACCGCTTGGGAGAACTGTAGGGAGGAAAGACGCAATTGCTCCTCCTTGACCTTGGCCAAGGTGGTCAAAAGGGCAGAGACATCGTCCGCATATTGTTCTTCACTGAGTGTGAAAGGAACCAGCGAATCGATCGATGACCGAGACAGAGTTCGAACAAGAGTCTCTGCAACGGAGGACAGTTCGATCTGCCAACGTCCAACCTCCTCAGCAGAGAGGAGGAAGCCTCAGAAACCGGCAGAACCGGATCATACTTGATCGGTTTAGCCAGAAGAGGCAGCAATTCCCGGAGAACCGGAAGGGTACCCCTAGGGAGTGCAAAAGACACCAGCCAGCTCTGGCTCTGAGTGGACAAGCTAAGCTTCCTATTGCCCGTAGGCACAAAGGAAGAGGCTTGAGAAGCCGACGCCACCCACTGCTGAGCTGATACCGGAACTGGACCAAAAGGAAGCAGTAACGGAACAGGCACTGGCCGAATACCACTCCCCGCATGTGCTGGACGAACCAGCGAATGCAAAAGTTGGTAAGCCACTGACGGAGACTCGGCGAACCGGAAGGAAGAAACATCCTCCTGTGCCGGCCGGAAGTCCGCCATGGCCGAAGGAACGAACGGAGCGGAAGAGTCCGCAGCCACCACCCCTTCGGGGAAAAAAACGAGACGCTACTTCCACCGCGATGTCAAGAACAGACTTGAGCTTCGACGGAAACACGCCCCGAGACTCCTCGTTGACCCCTGATGGAGCATCAGAATAGTCACACATGGAGCCATGACCAAAACCACAGTTCCGGAAGCAGAAGCATGCCCTGGCAAACCGGAAACCGGAAATGCCTGTGCACGAACATCATCCTGCAACCCAGAACCTTGTGAAGGTAAGGGTAGGCAGGACGACCATCCGTAAAAAACCCGGAGCTGGATGAGCTGACGTCACTCCCTCATCCGAGTGGAGTGATGCCTGCTCAAGCCTAGGCACTAAAAGGCCGGAAGGCGTACGCTGGAATCCACCCTCTGGTATCCGGAAGGAAGCACCAGAAGAGGAAGCAGCATGTCCGGCCGAAACCGGAAGTGTAGCCGACGAAACCGCGGAATGCGGAATTGAAGACTGCCCTGGTTGACTTCGAGATCCGGAAGGACCGGAAAATCAGTGAATACTCCATACTGACGCAGCCGCCGTAGCGTGCCTGCGTGGACGGATCATCACTTCTGGCGAGTGCCGGTAGTGTAGCCGACAGAACCGCGCAATGCGGAAGCGAAGGCTGCACTGAAACCAAAAACACCAGTTCCGGAAGCAGAAGCATGCCCTGGCAAACCGGAAACCGGAAATGCCTGTACACGAACATCATCCTGCAGCCCAGAACCTTGTGAAGGTAAAGGGTAGGCAGGACGACCATCCGCAAAAACCGGAGCTGGATGAGCTGACGTCACTCCCCCATCAGAGTGGAGTGATGCCTGCTCAAGCCTAGGCACTAACTGGCCGGAAGGCGTACACTGGAATCCACCCACTGGTATCCGGAAGGAAGCACCAGAAGAGGAAGCAGCGTGTCCGGCCGAAACCGGAAGTGTAGCCGTCGAAACCGCGCAATGCGGAAGTGAAGGCTGCACTGGTTGACTTCGTGATCCGGAAGGACCGGAAGTCAGTGAATACTCCATCCTGCCGCGACCGCCTTAGCGTGCCGGAGCGGACGGATCATCACTTCCGGCAAGTGCCGGTAGTGTAGCCGACGAAACCGCGCAATGCGGAAGCGAAGGCTGCACTGGTTGACTTCGCGATCCGGAAGGACCGGAAGTCAGTGAATACTCCATCCTGCCGCGACCGCCTTTGCGTGCCGGAGCGGACGGATCATCACTTCCGGCAAGTGCCGGAAATGCGGCAGCCGAAACCGACTGCCGCAGCTGTTCGATCAAATCCGGGGCCTCGTAGGTTATCGCCGGAAATGAAAGATCAGCATGGTATCGGTCGTGACCCGATGCGAAAGAGCTGTCTCCCGAGAGAGAACGTCCAGGCGCCTCACGAGGGCTATCGGACCAGCTCTGCTTACCAGCCGCAGCTGAAGAGGGAGGACGCTGCTCCAAACCGGAAATGGACGGCAAAGACACGGAAGCCAACTCCCGGACGTCACTGCCAGATGCCGGAAACGCCAAACAACTGGCGACGGAACGCTGGAACTCTGCTTGCACCAAGCTGCGGATTCCCGGAACCGGTGTCTAAAACAGAAAGGAACCAACGCACCCTGCACAGGTGCTAACAACGAGGACGAAGTCTCCGTAGTAGAGAACCGGAGCAGACGTAACCATAGCGCTAGGCGCCACAAAAGATAGCAGAAGTAGTAACAGCGCTAGGCGCCGAAAAAGGTACAGACAACAAATAGTTACGTTCTTGGTCTGTACAAGTAAAACTGCTAAAGAAGAAGCCTAAGGCTTAAAATTTCCCCATGGGGTCTGACTTGCCACAGCGGTTGTCTGAATCAGACATGCTGTCAAATCCATGTAAACAACACGAAAACATTTTACTGAACGTAAGTCTAAACGACTGAAAACTCAGTAAAAAACACACTTTCGCGTCAACAAAATACGATAGCTACACTTGCCCAACAAAAACAGAGGCACGTAAAGCTACAAACAAAGTCACACGAGCTAGAAAACTAACTCACACCACAAAATGGCGAAACACGCAAGTAACTGACACAAGTCAACGACGCGTGACAACGCGAAAAAATTTACTGACACGTAAGTCTAAACGACTGAACACAGTAAACACACACTCTTTCGCGTCAACAAAATACTATAGCTACACTTGCCCAACACAGAAAGGGGCACGCAGAGCTACGAGCAAAGTCATACGAGCTAGCTAACTAACTCGCACAACAAAATGGCTAAACACGCAAGTCACTGACACACAAGTCCGCAAAAAACGGACAACGTACAGTAACGAAAACAGCGCAAACAACCAACAACAAACGGGAACGAGCTCACCAAACTGTAGGCAAGGCGAGCAGAAAAGCTGGGTAACGTGGCCGGCGGGTGTCACTCAAACACACAAGGTCGGCCACAGAGCGTCAAAAAGTGAACCGTCCTCTCCGAGGTGAAAAGAACGTATGAGATAGGCACGTGTTCCTAGAGGAAGTGACGTGGCACACTCCCGTATGGGAGGTAACTCCCAGTGTGCTGGCCCATTACCAAAGCTACTTTCACTTTCGTTTTGGTGATGGGTTGCTTCCCTTTAAAATTTTTAGCCGGGTAAGCGTTTTTCAGTGATAAGCATCTCAGGTGACTCAATGCTAATGTGATTCGGAGTAAGAATATGTTATTTAATACAACATATATACCCATAGTGGCATTACAGAGACAAAGAAGCAGCTCATGGGATATATATATATATATACTTAGCATGAATAAGAGTGGGCCCCAGATTTTTGTTTTCCGCCCCAGCAATTTCCATCTCTGGGGCAAGTGTGGCCCCAGGCCAAATAAGTTAGTGTCGACCCCCGACGCGTTAAGCGATGTCAAACAGTTAAATCAATCTGTCGCTCGAAACCAATACATCAACACTAAAAACCAGCCATATATGACGTTATCTAAGTAGTTTTGACAGCATCACTCTACACAAGATTAGCAACATGTGTGTGTGTCATCGTTCGATCTTTTGTCGCGTCGAGCATCTGTCCGGTCGAGCGTATGTCGTTCGAGCTTATGTCGCATCGATCTTTTGTCGCATCGAGCTTATGTCCATTCGAGCTTTTGTCGTTCGAGCTTATGTCGGACACCGGTTTTGGAGCCATGGTGCCTAATCTGTACTCACCTCTTCTGGTTCATCTTCTTCATCCCAGTTGCGATCATTCAGTTCTGATCCTGGTTTTCTTTTGGACATTCTGAAAGTAGAAAACAAAAGGTCTGTTAGTTTTAAGTCAGTCCAGAAGGAATTCGAGCTGGCTCCTCCCATTCTAAAAGGAATTATTGTTGGTATGAATTATACAGACGACTGGGAGTTCACTCGAGATGAATACATTGGTTTGCAGTGATCATCCTTCCTTGAGAAGGAGAGCCGTTTTCTGTAAATCTGCCTTTGCAATCTGAGTTCATCTACAGTACTAGTACCAAAAGGGGGAAAATGAGCTAAAATTTAAAATTAAAATAAAAACAATAACTGTTAAGGTCACCTTGAACAATGTAGAAACAGATTTTGAAATGACAAAATGGATACCATGAATCCTTTTACCAGGAGCAGCATGTTTAGTACGGGGGGTATTCTGGCGTTACGGATGCAACGTTGGGACACCATCACTATGTATATCAACAAAAAAAGTAGATGTCCATTAATTTTTGATTATGATATGCTTGATGACATTGCAATAAGACTTTTAGAACAGACCTTGCACCCCCAACTGCATGTGTGAACTTAAAGAGTTGTAAATACAATGGGACACCGTAGCATTCGCAACACTAGAAACAAAACTTTCTCTAAATTAGCAAAGGAAAGTACAATGAAGCTAAATTTATTATAAATGTTAACAACACCACTTATTTGTTGTAGCCCAGCTAGTATAAAATTTGGTCACACTTGGTTTTCAGGAGAAAAAAACAAACCATTACAGCGTTACAGAATTACACGGGACACCATAAACTCCTACTCCTTGTTTTTACATTTAGTCAAGTTTTGACTAAATGTTTTAACATAGAGGGGGGAATCGAGACGAGGGTCGTGGTGTGTGTGTGTGTGTGTGTAGAGCGATTCAGACTAAACTACTGGGCCGATCTTTATGAAATTTGACATGAGAGTTCCTGGGTATGATATCCCCGGACGTCTTTTTCATTTTTTCGATAAATACCTTTGATGACGTCATATCCGGCTTTTTGTAAAAGTTGAGGCGGCACTGTCACACCCTCATTTTTCAATTAAATTGATTGAAATTTTGGCAAAGCAATCTTCGACGAAGGCCGGGGTTTGGTATTGCATTTCAGCTTGGTGGCTTAAAAACTAATGAGTGAGTTTGGTCATTAAAAATCGGAAACTTGTAATTAAAATTATTTTTTTATTAAACGATCCAAAAACAATTTCATCTTATTCCTCGTCATTTTCTGATTCCAAAAACATATACATATGTTATATTTGGATTAAAAACAATCTCTGAAAATTAAAAATATAAAAATTATGGATCGGGTGGATTTAGGGTGACATTTTGTAGAGCAGGGTACTGCTGCTTGCTTGCACTTGCATTTAGCGGTGTTACATTTTCCACTGCAGGATGCCCCCGTTGCCCAGTTGGTGACTTGTCTTGACGCTTGAATGACGCTGATGTCTTCTAAACTCTCAATGTCGACGTCCAGGAGAGTGTCAAATTGCACATTTCTCAGATCGATCAGATCTGCCTGTTTAAAGGTGTTCTTCAGCTTTTCTTTGTTTGTGAAAAGCTTGTACCGTACTTTCCGGGTGACAAGGCGCTTCGTTATCTAAGACGCACCCCCTTCTTTTAAAAAAAAATTGTAATCCAGTCACCCATTGGACGCAGGGGGCCGATAGGGCGCACCAAAATTGAAAAAGTATACCGGTAGTCGAAGAATGAAAATAAGCCGGCGAGATCAAAGCCAGGTCCATTGTTTATAGACACCACCTTCTTCCCAGGGGTCAATGACCCAGTTTTTGCCATGAGAGGTGGTTCCCCTGTCATATCTGAGAGAGGAAATACTTCCTGCACCGGGTCAGTGACCGGTCAGTGACCGAGTTTAACAGAGTGGAAATAATTATGTGTGCTCTGTGTGTGCGGCCAGATCAAAGGCAGGCATTGTGATAGCTGGGTGGCTTGAGAGCTCGAGGAAACTTGGCCAGGGCAGTACCTAGTAGCTGAAACATGCATTATCACAAGTTGTTTGACTGGTACTCAGGCGGTCTCTTTGATTTTTTTCGTATTTCATACACGGATTAGACGCTTCGTTATACAAGACGCAGGGGTCGAACTCGAGGAAAAAAGTCGCGCCTTATGACCCGGAAAGTACGGTACACAATTTCAGACCCATTTTCAGTAGTCTTTTTCTCTACAGTCTGGACTTAAACCCAGCGCCATTCCCACACTTCTCGCCCTTATCCAACTGCAAGGCAGATATAGCCTGTGTGTACTTGTCTTGTTATCGTAAACGAGTCTCTTTTTGTTGAATCAAGGCTATCAATGTGAAGCCTTAACAATTTGTAGAAATCTTCTTTTTGTTCCATTGTCAACAATCTTTAGCAACAATTAAAATAGCCTGCTATAAGAATGTTGAAGGTCTGCGGAATACTGTTTTCGGAAGTCAAACTAACAGAGATATTTCACGAATTGTGTTCACTCTGAAGGAAAAAAAGTTGTGATTGCTGTCTTCGTCTGGTCAGTGAAGGCAGTTGTAGTAGGTGAACAATATTTGCTGACATTCTCAATACATTTCCCACAAATGCACGTGCTCTGTAAACAACGTTAAAAACGAGTTCATTCCGGTAAGATAGAACTGTGTTCATAATTGACAAAATCACCTACATTGCACACACACACACACAAACGTTTTATTCCGATCGTCGTTTCTACCAGTAGAAACTCCGATCGTCGTCTCTACCGGTAGAAACGATGTTTCTACCAGATCTTCGTCTCTACCGTGACATATACATCTATATATATAATACGACTTGTGTCTGTGTGTGTGTGTCTGTGTGTTCGCGATGCACGCCCAAGGTTCTCGATGGATCTGTTTCAAATTTGGTGGCCATATTCAGGTACACCCCGGACATAACCTGGTCGATGAGATATTTCAACACGTGCTCTCAGCGCGCAGCGCTGAACCGATTTTGGTTTTTCTCTGGATCCATTCCCAGTAACTCTTCCTTATCTTCTCCAGTGTTTTCAGCGTTTATCTCCCTTCCTTCATGTGGCGTCAATCCATATTCCCGTTTCTATTTTTAGAAGGTCACTGTCGACAACGCTCAATCCATATTGCCGTTATACTATTTTTAGAAGGTATTACTCTTCTCCAGTGTTTTGCGCGTTTATCTCCCTTCCTTCGTGCGGTGCGCCGGCAAAGCCGGCGTACACCCGGCAAAGCCGGCGTACACCCGGCAAAGCCGGGTCCCCGGCGCAGCCGGGTATTCGGCTCGACTTCTTCCCGGCGAAGCCGTATCCGGCGAAGCAGGTATTCATCTAGTTATTAGGCACAAAACAAGAAGAGCAAACGCTCGATCGAGTCACTTTCGCAGTTCTGAATATTATATGAGGCATCAGATGGACAGGAAGAAATTGCTATTCACAACACAATGAGTCACGTTCACATAAAATTTGAGCCCGGTCACTTTTATAGTTTCCGAGAAAAGCCCAACGTTAAGTTGTGTGTTGCCGAACAGAAAAGGCTAGTTATCTCCCTTGTTTTTCTGATAACGTTCGTAAAAGGCTACAGATGTAAATACTTTGATGTAAAGAATAATCCTACAAAGTTTCATTCACATCCGATGAACTTTGTCAAAGATATAAAATGTCTAATTTTTCCTTTGACGCTGACCTGTGACCTTGAAAAAGGTCAAAGGTCAACGAAACCATCGTTAAAGTGTAGAGGTCATTGGAGGTCACGACTAAACAAAATATGAGCCCGATCGCTTTGATAGTTTCCGAGAAAAGTCCAACGTTAAGGTGGTGTCTACGGACGGCCGGCCGGCTGGACGGCCGGCCGGACAGACTAACACTGACCGATTACATAGAGTCACTTTTTCTCAAGTGACTCAAAAACAAAAATAGGTGTGGTTAAGGTAACATAGCCAAAAAAAATAGGGTAGGAAGGTAGGCAATCACTTTTTTTGTTTGTTAACTTTTTTTCTAATGTGTACAAATTAAACCTACTTGACAGAGAAATAAGTGTGCGACTCGAGCGCTTTCGCTTTCATTGCATTTTCTGCACTCGTTTTCTTTCTTTTTGTTGTTGTTGTTGTTGACAAATTATGTAAAAAAAAGTTATAGGGTCGGCCCCTAAAAATAGGGTAGGTCGGGTTACCGTAACCACACCTATTTTTTTTTTTAGGCCTTATATATATCATGTGTGGACATGTTTGATCAGAAAATCTATAGTTTCAATGTCACATGTAGTCTGACCACCACTCGAAGACATTTTAACACTGCAAGTATGAATGCAAACTATAAATTTATTTACACAGACAAAAGTGCTACTTTCCGTTTCAGATGCACGAGTGACCGGAAGATGGGACGCGTCACTTTTTTTTGTGTCCCAAGGTCAAAATGTGTTTGGATTTTCTGTGTAAACGTCATCGGTTTGTGTGGAATTTCCAAGAGAATTTCGTCAACGCAAGGAAACCGGTCTGAACTCGAGTTTCGAACACATTTTCTGCGATTGTTTGGGTTGCGTTTCAGACGCTACACTTGAGACACCGCTATGTAAAAATATTCTCAGCATCCAAATCTTTCGAATATTTGTAAGCTAATAGGGTGCGAAATGAAGTCTTTTGGGTATAGTTTGTTGATGTGCACAGTGGACAAGCTGATTTTATCTTGTCATCGACTTTGGGAAAGTGAAAAAATACATCACAATGGGACACTTAGTGATGCGTCTGAAATGCAATTTTTCGTCCATACTTGCATCAATATCCACTTCTAAAGTAAAAAAACGAAGTTAATGCATGAAGCCTAAATTAAAAGCATAGTTTCTTGTGGTGATGCACTGATGTAGTCAATATCACTGTTTGAGTTGACCCACTGAAGCCATTCCTCTTTAGGGTCCAAGCCATTTTGGGTCCAAGCCATTTTGGGTCACAACTTCGACATTTTATTATCAGTTTGCAATTAAATGCATCTTGCAGACAGCAAAAAATATATGAATTTATACATTATCATTATCTTAATGCATTGCCACAATACAAATGTAACTACAAGCCTTATTTTGAACAAAATCTTAATTGCACCATACTGACCACCAAAGTGATCAGTATTGTAGATGAACTCATCTGGCATGTATTGTAATATTACTAATTTAGAGTTCTGGCCTACATCAACATGATACTGCAGTGCAAATGATGACATTGACAGAAAGCGTCTCCAGCACGTACGTGTCCAGTACTGACAAAAGACGAAAACTCTGTCATGGGAAAACCAGTCCGACATCATCTGCTGTTGACACAAAACCGTGTTCCTTCAGGTCTGTCTTTAGCCAATACCAGTTGCAGTAGTATCGAAATCGTGTACAATGACGATGGCGCAGGTGCCGGCTAGGTTTGCTAAGTCAAATAAGTTAGCAACAGTGACGACGCATCACATCCGTATCGTCTGAACACGTAATACAGATATACAATGTACACACTGTCTAGGTCAAGAACTCGGTTCAGTACCTGGTGTTTCCTGGCTGCAAGTCACGAGCAATGTAGAGTGTTTCGGCACATGGAAGGCGCCATTGAGGTCACATGACTGGGATCAATACGCATTAAGAAGCTCGGAATTTACAAGAATTTAAATGTCTAATTTTTCAATTGTATGAGATAAAGTTACATGTGAAATTTTCTCTGCGATGTGCATGCGAAACATTAAATATTTTATTTACTTGTTGATGTCAATAACCACGCAAGAAATGAGTGCCTAGGACAAAACTTTCTGTTTGAAGTTCATCCGGGCAATCGGAAGTGACAGAATTGTCTTTACTGCCGTTATACTGCACGTAAAAGAAATAGTCCTAGTTATAAGTTGTCATGTTCTCGTTGCTTTTTTGTCTTTGGATCGATTTTCTCGCATACGTGTTGAAACAGCCATCAATAAGCTGATGAATTGGATGGATTTTCTTTTTAATCCGTCTTGAATAAACTGCTTTTGTGATCAAGTCATTGCGGATTGATATCCCAACAAATGTTTTTTTGGAGTTGATTGTGCATGCGGGCTCGATGCCTGACAGGAGTGTGAAACTTCTAGGCAAAAAGAAAACATTCCAGATTAAATGGTAATAAGCTTAATCCATGCAACCAGAAAAGATGCAGGTTCAACTGTGCCCTCAGCTGGTTGCTATCCAGACTCAGCTGAAAACCGCCATCGCAAACCATCAGGTGAGCTGCGAGAAAGTTTATCGGTCTCGTTCCTACCCCATTATCGATTTCTTGTCCATTTCCCAACTTTTGCTCAGTCAAAGTTAAATAAAGTGCCTCCTGTTGTTTTCGAAAGAATATCGAGTCAAAGAGTAAGATGCTGTATGTTGTCTGTTCGTGATTGAAACATGATGTTGTACTCTAAACTGTTTTTGTTTGTGATGGTCATGATTCATTAGATTCAGAGTCTGGAGCGACAGGTCTCCGGCTCCGGTGCCTCAGAAGCGGTCGTTTGTTTTTCGAAAACAAACCTCGTTGTTGCAGTCTGCATACGAATATAATTGACGCTGTGTTTTGATATGCTTGCAGATGATGTTCGGGAATTACCAAAAGGATCCAGAGGTAAGACGGTCGTTTTCACACATTTCTCTCACTTTTCCTTCTCGTCACCGCGTCTTGTATAGCAACACCCTCCCAGCGCAAGCTCGCTGAGAAATATCGATTTTTGTTGCGGAAACTTTTCGTGCGGCCATTTTCCCTGAACTAAGTCAGATTTATTGGACTTCAGCACAGCTTGTTTTCTTTTGACAGAATGCTTCTCTCAGGGACAAGCTTGAGGAAATGCAAGTACAGATCAAGAATCTCAGCAACCATCAGGTAAGTGACATTGTGGCTTGTTTTATTGCTCAGATTTTGTGAAGCGTTCCCATGACTGTGAAAGCATCCACCTTGAGAGATGCCAGGAGTGGTAGCGGCAGTGCGACCTACTATGCTAATGCATTTATTGATTTCTTGCTTTTCTGGGTAGTTTGGTCTTTCTTTGCTCCAGTACTGCCATATTTCTGGGAAAAGTAATCATAACCCAAGCCTTTGTAGCTCTGTGAATATTATTTTAGGAACTGAGCAGGGTTTATGTAGCTGAGGATCTTTTCTGAAGTATTATTGACGTTTGGGTGAAAGTTTAAACTTTAGTATGGGGCATTACGGTGGCTGGCTGCCGGCAACATGCAGGTGGCAGTGGTGTTTACTGCGTAGAAAACTGTTGCTAGGACACGGGCCATTTAATCAATGCTGGCTGGCCCATTGCTGCCTGGTCTGGAGACAGGGCTGTGATGGATCATGTCCACTTTGGTACACGTGTCTTTGGAGTATGCAAGTGTTAGTCATTGTAAACCTCAAGTGTCGGGTATGGGAATTGTCCGCCAAACGGCGGATTTACGCCGAAATTTTTGTTTGTTCCGCCGGAAAAGCAAAAGTGTCCGCCGAAAAAATAAAGGGGGAGGCACACAAAAAAACCACCGATTACTTTTGCCTTAGCGCAAAAGCCCGCGAAAACTTTGTTCACGCACTGCTACCGCCCGCCTCAGTTACTTGAACTTTGAGTGAAACAGCTCGCTGTTGATTCGCGGGCACGCGACAGCATTGAACGCAGTGTACCAGTGAAAATGTCAATCGCGCGTGTTGTAAAACGTGGTCAAAGATTCCCAGTAAGGTAATATATTGTACTACGTTGCAAGCCCCTGGAGCAATTTTTTTATTAGTGCTTTTGTGAACAAGAAACAATTAACAAGTGGCTCTATCCCATCATCCCCCCCTTTCCCCGTCGCGATATAACCTTCGTGGTTGAAAACGACGTTAAACACCAAATAAAGAAAGAAAGTGGTCAAAGATTCGATGACACTGGATGCGCGATCAAATGGAAATGGGAGTGGGTGTCGGCTGTTGTGGAAGTGAATAGAGACAAACAGCGCGTTGGCTGGCACCCGATGTAGAGAAATTGATGTCCGTGGTTCAGCATGGTGCATCGTCTGCAACACCTACTAACTGTTACTGACCATCTCCGCAGGAAGAAGCACATTGAAACGTGCTCTTTCTGAAGGACAATCAACGTTTGCCAGGTGGGTTTTTTTCTGCTCAAGTAAGGCACAGTGCTCCTGAATTGTTTGATTTTCCTTCGATTTTATACGGCAGAAGAACAGATTTTGGCTCAAGTCAAGCGAAGAACACCGCTCTAGATCTGAACTTTGCGCATCTGTTTCAGTTTTTCTCCATTGGAATGTCACTGTGCTGATCGTATTCGTAATCTTCGAACTATATTTACCAAATTTAAGCAGGGGTTGGAGCTGGGCAACCAACCCAAACCGCTAACCCACAAATCGAAGAAAAATCTATGCGTTGAGCCTGATTTTCTTCTTCTTTTTTTACATTTAGTCAAGTTTTGACTAAATGATTTAACATAGAGGGGGAATCGAGACGAGGGTCGTGGTGTATGTGTGTGTGTCTGTCTGTCTGTGCGTGTGTGTGTGTAGAGCGATTCAGAGTAAACTACTGGACCGATCTTTATGAGAGTTCCTGGGTATAATATCCCCAGACTTTTTTTCATTTTTTCGATAAATGTCTTTTATGACGTCATATCCGGCTTTTTGTAAAAGTTGAGGCGGCACTGTCACACCCTCAATTTTCAATCAAATTGATTGATATTTTGGCCAAGCAATCTTTGACGAAGCCCGGACTTCGGTATTGCATTTCAGCATGAAGGCTAACAAATTAATTAATGACTTTGGTCATTAAAAATCTGTAATTAAAATTATTTTTTTATAAAACGATCCAAAATTACTTTTATTTTATTCTTCATCATGTTCTGATTCCAAAAACATATAAATATGTTATATTCGGATTAAAAACAAGCTCTGAAAATTAAAAATATAAAAATTAAAATCAAATTTCCGAAATCGTTTTAAAAACTATTTCATCTTATTCCTTGTCGGTTCCTGATTCCAAAAACATATAGATATGATATGTTTGGATTAAAAACACCCTCAGAAAGTGAAAACGAAGAGAGGTACAGTAAAGCGTGCTGTGAATCACAGTGAATGCGCACAGTGCAACCGGTACCGCACCAAACAGGCTCGTCACTTTCACTGCCTTTTGCACTAGCGGCGGACTACGTTCAGTTTCATTCTGTGAGTTCCACAGCTTGACTAAATGTAGTAATTTCACCTTACGCGACTTGTTTTATACTTTTTTTTAAAACTCATTGTAAGAGATCGTGGGAAAGTAACTTAAGTAGGCAATTCTTATTGGTGAGCCTTTGTTCCGTACTTTCCGGGTCATAAGGCGCGACTTTTTTCCTCGAGTTCGACCCCTGCGTCTTGTATAACGAAGCGCCTAATCCGTGTATGAAATACGAAAAAAATCAAAGAGACCGCTTGAGTACCAGTCAAACAACTTGTGATAATGCATGTTTCAGCTACTAGGTACTGCCCTGCCTTTGATCTGGCCCCACACACAGATTTCCACTCTGTTAAACTCGTCACTCGGTCACTGACCCCGATGCAGGAACAGACGGAAAATTCCGAACAAAAGTAAATGACGTCAAAGTCTCTTTCGCTTTGCGTGTAACTTTGTCATGACGTATTTTTGTGTGACGCGTTCGGCTGTTCTCTCAGCTCAATGGCTGTGTGTTGCCCCGCCGGTGTGAACTCCTCCTACGGCCAAGTCGTTTTTGTGGTTTATTTCGCATTTAGGTCCCAGGTAACATTATGAAGTTTTAATACGATCAATCGGACCTATTATCAAGTTAGTGTATCAACTTTTGAACGAACTGCGCCCAGTAGTTTCCCAGCAATAAGCTGTTAAGTGGAGAAAGACACACACACAGACACACAATTAAAGTCTGCTGAGCCCTTGTACTAGCGTACTCGGGGATAAACATCAGTAAAATAAATTTGCATACATCTCATGCAGAGAGAAACAAGGTAAATAAGGAGTCTTTTTCGTTTGTTATTTTTATCTTATTTGTTTGTTATTTTTATCTTATGTGGCTGATATTATTCTTGAATGCAATTTTAATTTTTGTTATTAAGGTCCTTTCTTAAGTTGTTAAATTTTAGAGGCACAAAGGTGTACAGACCCTGGTGTATAGCATCTGTTTAACTTCAAAAGTCGTTTTTTTGTGTTGTCATTTGTTCAAACAGTCTTATCATTCATATATATACCTAGAATATATGAATGTGGCTTTAAACAGGACTGGTCAGCATAAACTCTCCCTAAGAATACAGTGTATTGCGAAAGTCAAGTGAAGTCTGACGAAAAACATGTACACAAGCTGCTGTTAACATGCTCGTTATATTTTGAAATTTGTAGTGAGGGAAATATTGAAATGAAGCTGTTTCTTTTTCCAAAAACCAGTTATGTCATTGTCACCTATGCTTAGGCCATAGTGCTGCTGTGGTGTATGAATATTACATGAGATCCATGTGCTTGTTAGGTTTGAAAAGTCCGTAACTGTTGTGAAGGAGAGGAAGGAAACAGACATGCTGACAAGCTTCAGCGGCAAAGGCAAGCATTTAGAAATTCAGAAAAGCATCAGCACTGAACTGTGAAGTGTAGCACTAACAATGCCAGTAAGTCGCAGAAGGAAGATGGACAGTGGATGCGTAATGGTCAGTGTGTGCAAGCAGTGCCTGGTTGTGTTAGGATTGAGCTGCTGGAGAAATCAATGCCATGGCTGAGGTGGAGGCTGCAGAAAAGTTATGCCAGCAATTACCTGACTGAAGCCTGTCTGAATATCTTTCTGTACCATTGGCACCCTTGGGGGGGGGTCAAAGGTGAGTCGTGTAAACGTTTGGTTTTCTTGCAGTTACTCTGTGTACATCATCTCCCCCACCCCCTGCACGCACACACAGGAGTCATTGCAACAACAGTAGAAAGAGTAAGCGTAGCTCTGGTTTTGAGCCATTAATGAACCTGCATCAGTGCATGTTAAATTAGGAAAAATGTAGTTGGCCAAGATATTCTGTTAAAAAAAACTGCAATGCATTGTGGAATGGTACGTTGCTCTGACACTAATAGTTATACAGCAAGATGACATGCATGTCATGGTCTGTTGCAGAAAGTGCTGGTGCAGCAGCTACGGGGGCAGCTGATGAGCAATGGTGCTGCTGCCACCACGTCGTCTAGCGCCCTCATCTCCACTGCTTGCACGCCTTCCATCATGGTGGCCCCGACCTCCATGACCACCGTCACCAGACCAGTGGGACCTCTGTCCCCACGACCCCAACTTGTTGCGCTTCCTCCCAATGCTAATGTTGGCATCGTCGTGCCCCTGGCTCATGTGCAGGTAGGATTGATATCTTGTTTTTGTGCGTTGTTGTTGTTGTACTGTGGAACCTGTTTATGACTGCTGCTTTTGGTCGGTCCTGTGGGTGGTCTTTGTGGACAGGTGGTTGCCATGGAAAGGTGAAATATATCCATTGACAAAAACTGGATCCTTTAGGGTAGATGGGTTCTTGAAAATGGCTGTTAAGGAAAATGGCTTACAGATGAGCAGTTGAACCGCCTTTTGAACAGATGTGGACTGGGTGGCCGTGTGGTAATGTACTTGTGCTCGGAAGCGAGAGGTTGCGAGTTCGACCCTGGGTCAGGGCGTTAGCAATTTTCTCCCCCCATTCCTAACCTAGGTGGTGGGTTCAAGTGCTAGTCTTTCGGATGAGACGTAAAATCGAGATCCCTTCGTGTACACTGCATTGGGGTGTGCACGTTAAAGATCCCACGATTGACAAAAGGGTCTTTCCTGGCAAAATTGTATAGGCATGGATAAAAATGTCCACCAAAATACCCGTGTGACTTGGAATAATAGGCCGTGAAAAGTAGGTTAAATTACATATTCTTACTCCAAATCACATATAGCATTTGACATAGTCCGAGATGCTAGGCACTGAAAACGCTTACCCGTCTAACTTAAGGGGAAGCAACCCCATCACCAAAAAAGGCAAACGTAGCCATGGTAACGAGCCGGTATCCCGGGAGTTACCTCCCATCTAGTGGATACTACGTCACTTCCTACCACAACACGTGGCAACTCATACGACTTTCAGCGTCCCGTGAGAGAGGTTGTTGAATTTTTGCGCTCCCGTGGCTGCCGTGTGTGAGTCCTTCACCGGCCGGCCATGTTACCCGTCTTTCTCCCGTGCGGGCTCCTGTTGGTGAGCTCGTTCTTGTTTGTTTCTACGAACTTTGTTGCTGTTTTGTTACTGATGTTTTCGTCCTTTGGGACGTGTTTTGTCAGTGACTTTGTGCGTTTTCGCCATTTTGTATTCTGGTCAGTGTGTTGACTGTGATATTTTGGTGTGTTAGCCTCCGCTTGTCTGCTTTTGTAGTGGGCAAGCGTGGTTGTTTGTTGTTCTTTGAACATTGTGTGTTACTGAGCTTTCTGTCCGTTCGGGCTTGCGTTTGTCAGTAATTTTTGTTGTGTGTTTCGTTTGTTGGTTAGTCAGCTTGGCTGACTCTGATTAACGGAAAGAATAGTACGAGTTTCGGTCGTAGGCCGCTACTCTTGGTATAGTGCTAGTTCTGTGCGTTCTAGCGTTACTATTGTCTCCTCCTTTGCTTTGGCTTTGGAGCAGGGGGCGTTTGTGTCCTCTTTGTTACAGTCCCTCGTTTCAGAGATCCGTACTTGGTTTACGAGGAGATGCAGCGCTCGGCTGTTTCCGGCAGCGCCGCATTTCCGTTCGGCGGAGGGGGGTGTGCTGTCACTTGCTTCGCTGGTCGTGCCTTCCGGTTTCCGGTTCCTGCCTCAGCGGTTTCCGCCTTCACGGGTGGACTCTCAAGTAAGCCGAGCTGGTCCGACGGCCCTGGTGAGGCGACGGGACATTCCCTGCTGGGAAACAGCTCACATGGGCAGAGTCACTACCTGCACTCTGCTGGTCGGCCGATTTTGCCTGTCTCAGGAACAGATGGTGTCGATCAGCAGCGGCGGTTGACATTTCCTGTTTTATCCGGAACTTGTTGACTGGCAGCGGCGACCGTTCCCGGTTTCGGCCGGGATAAACACAGCGGCGGCTTGCCGCCGGCCGACATTTCCGCCTGTTTCAGGACCGGAACTTGTTGACTGGCAGCGGCGACCCTTCCCGGTTTCGGCCGGGATAAACACAGCGGTGGCTTGCCGCCGGCCGACATTTCTGCCTGTTTCAGGACCGGAACTTGTTGGCTGGCAGCGGCGGCCGTTTCCGGATTCGGCCGAGATAGACTGGCCTTCGGGTTTTTTGGCTTCCGGCCTCAGTCTATGCAGTCTTCGTTTCCGCTTTCGGCGGTTTCGGCGGCTGGTCCACCTACACACGTACGCTGTAGCGGCGGGGTAGGAGGAACAGCAGGCTGGCCTCCGGGCTTAATAGCTTCCGGCCTCAGTCTATGCAGTCTTTGTTTCCGCGGTGGCGGTTTCGGCAGCTGCGTTTCCGGTTTCGACTGGAAGCATAGGTCCACCTACACATGTTCGCTTTGGCTTCAGTGTATGGATGAACCACAGACTGGCCTCTGGGCTTTATGGCTTCCGGCCTCAGTCTATGCAGTCTTCGTTTCCGTTGTTGACGGTTTCGGCGGCTGCTATCCGGCTTCGGCCAGATTTGCCGTTCTTCTTCCTGGCTATTCCGTTGGATGGCAAGAAGCAAGCAACAGTGTCTGGCAAGAGGTCCTCCTACACGTGTACGCTGTGACGTTGATGTTGGGATGGACCACAGACTGGCCTCTTGGCTTTATGGCTTCCGGCCTCAGTCTACACAGTCTTTGTTTCCGCGTTCTGTGGTTTCGGCGGCTGCGTTTTCCGGCTTTGGCCGGATACGCTGTGTCTCTTTCTGTCATTTCCGTTTGGAGGTCAGAGAGGGAGCAATAGTAGTCGGCTTTCGGCACTTTGTGCCTCAGCTGGGGCAGTTGTTACTTCACCCGGAGGGTGTTGTGACTTCCGCTTATACAGGTCGGATGGTTGGTCTACTTACCCTTTTCCTCTTGGTCAAGGGATGAGTGAGGTCGTTTTCCGGTTTTCCGTGCTTCCTTCCACCGCTGGTGTCAATGACTTTGGTCTTTGTCCTTCACTGGTTCACTCTGAGTTCAGGCTGGGTCAGCGAAGAGACACGGTCGGGATTTCCGTCAAGGCTCAAGTCTTTTCTTGAAGCTGCGGCGGAGGTTACATCCCGTTACGGTCCTTACAGGAGTCATAGGTCCCTCATCACACGGTCACTTTGTGTCGGTGCTGGGGTTGACCGGAAACTGGCCTCCGGGGTTTTTTGGCTGTCGGCCTCAGTCTATGCAGCCCTCGTTTTCGCATGGTGTGGCTTCGTCCGGATATTCTGTTCCTCTTCTTTCCGACGGTGTCTGTAAGGAACAGCGGCCGGCCTTCGGCAGGGTGGCTTCTGCCATTCAGTTCCGTTGTCTTTGGATTTCATCTGGCTTTTCCTGACTCTCAACCGGTCAGGATATCAGTTGGGATGATGTTCGGGTACGCAGGTTTCCGGTTTCCGGTTATCCCGTGTATTGTTTCTGCCTCTGGTGGATGTGACTTCGGCATTGTCTTTCGCCCGGCCACTCTGATTTCAGTCAGTGGCTAGTGAAGAGACATTTTGGTTTTTTTTCGTTATAGCTCAGGTTGTACTTGACGCTGTGGCGAAAGTTTTCCCTTTGTTTTCTGGAAGAGTATCGGCGGTTTTCGGCTTCCTCTTTGGTTGCCTCTTCGGCGATGTTGGACTTCCGTTCCGCGGAGGAGGAGGTTTCCTTCTTCCTGTTCGGAGAGTCTCCTTCTGTGGCATACCACTTTTAGCAGGTTCTGGCGAAGCCTTTTCATGCCTGGAATGGTATTCCTTTGTTCCCGTTCCTTTGCTGGTCTTTTCTTGGCAAGTTAAGGAACAGGCTCAGCCTTTGCTGGCTACGGCTACGTAGGCCTTGGCTTGCTTTCGTCCTTGGCTCTCCTGCGGTCACCTTTCTGGTGACGGTGACGTAGGGATTGCTTCCTCTGCTGGTTAAACAGTTGTCGAGAGACTTGGTTGTGTCAGTACTAGAACACATCCTTGTCTCTTCAGGGGTGATAGGACGTCAGTGGGTTGGAATTGGCATCTTTTTGGGATCGATCATCACTTTGTTATTTGATCTATTCACTTTCAGTGTAGATCATTTAGCTGATATCGTCTTTGTTCTTAGTTCAGCCTTGGTGGTGTGAGCGAAGATCAGGTGCTTATATCCTCACTTCACTATGCTCATGCAGTTTGGTGTCGGAGGGTGTTTGTTCTCGCACTTACAGTGCATGGAGGTTTTCCTCTAGTTTGGTGTCCGGCCTCAGTCGGTGGACAGTCGTTTCAGCCACGGGCTGCTGCTTCTGTCACACTTCCGGCTAGCCGGAGAGGTTGTTTCTCTTGCCGGCGTCTTAGTTACGTCAGGGTTTTTTAATTTTTATTTATTTTTTTATTTTTTTATAGAAACAACGATTGACCTGGTGGTCATTGTTGTCTGTCGCTGAGTTCGACTCTGTCTTTCTCTGGCGATCAGATTTGCTCTGGTGTTTCGTCCTAACTTAAGTTGTACTTGAGTTGGCCTCGGAGGTTACATTCAGATTTTCTGGGAGGGCATTGTCTTTGACAATGTAGGTCTGAGGAGTTTTCCTTTGTGGCTTACCTTCTCTCTCAGTTTTGGCCAGTCCTCTCCCTCGGGCAGGGGGGCTGGCTAATGTTCCTATTTCTTTGCTGTGGGCTCATGGCCCGGCATCGTTTGTTTGCAGCTGAAACTTTGTTTCTTTCGTTTACCTGTGTTGGCGGGTACTTCAGAATTATGGCTGCCCTACGGGCATTACGGCTCTTAGCCTTGGCCTGTGCGATTGTCTCCTGCATTTCGCGGGTTACAATGGCATTTTCGTTTCCTGTGTCGGTGGATTTCTAATCTTTCTTCTTCCTCTTTCTGAGGTGAGTCGGTGCGATTTCCGCTAGGTCGGGTTTCTTGATACAGTCACCCTTCTTTCACAGGCAACTATGACTACGGCATTGGCCGGTTGGTCTCTGTGTCTGTCCTTAAGTCTTTCAGGCGTGGACAGACGCGTTCTGGTCTTTCGCCCAAACTCAGGAAGATTCTTGATTTGGTCTTGAATATAAATTTCCAGTTTTTTCCTGAGAACTTTTTGTCTCGGGAGTCTTTTGGCTGGTCGGCTTCACGGTTTTTCGGTATGCCTACCAGTCGTGTTTTCGCCTTTGGGTTCTTGTTCCAATTACATACAGGCAGATCGGACTGCGGACTCTATGACTTTGAGCCTTTTCGTTCATGGTTAATGGTCACACTAGACTTTGTCCTCTGTTCCTGGGTACCCTTGCGCAGAGTAGCAGTACAGTGTGCTTGGGGAGGGTGAGCGTTTCTTCAAGTTCTTGGAACTTTAGGAATGTGTTTGCTCTTTTGAATTTTGTTCATTGGGTTGGACTTGGGTACTTTGTACTCAGGTCTCTCTCTTTCTTTTGTGTGGAGATTGGTTACTCTTCTTTGGAGCTGACCACTATCTCTCAGGTTTTGTCGGGCTTTGGCATTGCCTTCCAATAGGAAAAGGGGGGGGGGGGGGGGCAGATTGTCTTTCCCCTCCTCTTGGCTCGGGTTCATGCAATCCAGGGCTCTTCTTTCTTCCTGGGCCGTTTTTCTTTACGGTCCAGGGGGGAAGTGCTGGGCACAGCTTTCTGGCTTTCTGAAGTTGTCTTTAGCATGTTTTGCTAAGAGACATCCTGGCTGTCTTTCATGAATTTCTCTGGCCCCTTTCTGTCTTGTTGGCAGCGGGCCAGTTCCTGGCAAGGGTGTTAGAGTGAGTTAGATTTTTCTTTCCCACCGGGCCCTTCTTGCCTTTTTTGGCAACGGTCCAGTTTCTGGCAAAGTTTTGAGAGTGAGTTAGATTTTTCTTTCCCACCGCCTTGTTGATGTTATCTGCTATATGTGATTGGGAGTAAGGATATGTAATTTAATGTCAAATTTTAATAATAAATTTTGATTTAATTAATATACTTACCCCAATCACATAGTGTAGGCCCTCCTGCCTGTCCCGCGTATGGTTTGAGTTTTCTTAAAGCCGTATGAGTTGCCACGTGTTGTGGTAGGAAGTGACGTAGTATCCACTAGATGGGAGGTAACTCCCGGGATACCGGCTCGTTACCATGGCTACGTTTGCCTTTTTTGGTGATGGGGTTGCTTCCCCTTAAGTTAGACGGGTAAGCGTTTTCAGTACCTAGCATCTCGGACTATGTCAAATGCTATATGTGATTGGGGTAAGTATATTAATTAAATCAAAAGTTATTATTAAAATTTGACAATATGCGCCGAAATGGCTGTGATCTGCTGGCCGATGTGAATGCGTGATGTATTGTGTAAAAAAAATTCCATCTCACACGGCATAAATAAATCCCTGCGCCTTGAATATGTACGCGATATAAATAACATAAAATAAAAATTAAAAATAAAAATCCCTGGGCTTAGAACTGTACCCACGGAATACGCGCGATATAAGCCTCATATTGATTGATTGATTGATTGATCTTTGGCAGGCACAACCTACAATAATGGCAATACCCGGGATCCTGAACCAACCCAACATTGCATCATCTCAGACTGTGGTGAATCTACAGATCAACGCATCTACTGTTAGCACTGCTGCTGCCATTCTTGCTCCACCCACCCCCATCACTGCCACTCCCATCTATTCCAACACTCCGAAGCAGAACCAGACCAATACTTTGCCCTCCCCTGGCACCCTAAAATTGAACAGCACAGTACTGCAGCCGATTCAGCCTCGACCTGCCTCCCCACCCATCAAGGTTCCTCACTATACCATCAACCACCACCAGGTTAGTATCTGGAACTTGGCATTTTGATTCAAGTGTAGTTTCCTCCAATGACTCGCCTTACCAATCAAATGAGTCTTGGTAATGAGGGGTGTAAGGTCAGCTAGCTGTGCATAGATGAAAACCTTAACGTGGAGGTTTTCTCAGACCTTTTTAAAGCTAGAGCTTTGAAACTTTCCACACTTCTAAAGTGTGATGACCCTTAGTCTTGTTCAGCCATGTCAATTTTCAAGCTCATGGTTGGGTCTAGTTCAGGTCAAAAATGAGAAAATTATCATTTACTCAGATGGTTTTGATGCCAGAGCTTTTACAGTTTACATGCTTGGTGACTTCCAGATATACCCTTACTTTGGTTGACCTTGTAAAATTTCAAGGACATAGCCGGGTCGAGTTCAAGTTAAAAAAACATTAAATTACATATCTTTACCCAACTCACATATATATAGCAATTAACCCTAGTTCAGTGCTGATAACGCTGTACGCGTCCCCTTGGTTACAAGGAAGCCCACTCTAAAAAAGAGTGACCAATCCCATAAGGCCAGACTAATAACAAGTCCGACTTCCGTATGCGTGCGCATACGCCGCCATTTGAATCATTCCACACTCAGCGCTTCAAGAGACTGGTCGCTGTTTTGTACGCTCCGGCTGTTTTCAGCTTTTTTCCTTAGTCCTTGGACTTTGGCTTCGCCCCTTGGTTCGCCGCCGAGCTTTTGACTTCACCTATGCTGTTTGGGTGAGATCTTTCCTTGTTTGTTGAAACTTTGGCGACATTTTTTCGCAAATTTTGGACTTGTAAATTTTTTCAAGAAAAATTTTTGTGAGTCTTTTTGACATGGCGGAGAACGCTAAGAAGAAGCATAGCTCGAGACAGTTAACTGCTGAAGCTTCTCCTCCAAAGAAGGTCCCTTGAAAAACAAAGAGTGCCGGAAAAACCGTGATCTCAGTTTTAGAACCTTCATCTAACAAATGTATTGATGTGTCTTAGACAAACCGGCAACCTCCATTTTGCCTACTAAGGTTACAGACAAGGTTAGTCATGTTGACAAAGCTGTTGTTGAGTCTGGGGCACCTGTTAGTTCAGGTTTAGCGGCCTCTGACGTAGCGTCGTTGCTGTTGACTTTGAGTTCGCAGGTGTCTACTTTGGCTGCGGAATTGTCTTCTACAAGGGCGGAACTACGTACTCTCCCTTCCGGTGTGTCGGACGTTTCCTCTCTGGCCAGGATCCGGCCTTCGCCTTCCGCTTCCGCTACTGTTACACGAGCTGATGTCCATGCCTCGCAGGATATTGATGTTCACCACGTGTCTTTGCCTGACGTGCCCCATCGTGTCAAAGGTATGTCTACTCCGCGATTAGCCGGGTTTTCCGGTGAAAGCGGAGTGCGTGCACAGGAGGAAGTAACTCGCTCGAGAAGCGGTGAAAGCTCTGATACTCGGACTGATCGCTCGCGCTCCGGCGCTCGGTTGGTCGGGAGATGGGCCCTGTGCAGCGAAAGGATTTGTTCCATCCCTCTTTATCTGAGAATATCGGGGAGTTGCAACATCCTCTTCCGCCCGGGGGGCAGGAAGTAGTTGGTCTTGCTGACTCTTGGATCGAACATGCGAGTCTTTCTGAGGGTCAGCTTCCGGAATGTGTTTTTGAGCATGACGGAGAGACTGACGAGAGTGCTTCCGCTGTGGCGGAAGACACTCAACTTAACTTGCCTTTCAAGTTGTCAAACGCAGTGATGCTGGCGGCGGAAACGGCATTTAAGTATTTCCCGGAAGGGGTGGTTGAGAGTAGAACGAAGCTTCCTCCATCTCTCTCCGCGTTTGACGACTTCCGGAGTTCGAAGGAACAGAAGGTTCACTTCCGTTTCCGGGAATCGTCGTCCATTGCCTTTGAGATGGCAAATGTCTTGAAGAAGAGACGTGGTCCGGCGGTACCGTTGTTGATGCAACATGGTGAGGCCCCCGACGACGTGGTCCCTTGGCTTGCGAAGGCTGGAGATCAAGCTGTTTCCAGTTTCCGGAATTTCAAGCTGTTCCCGCAGCCTATCAACTTGGTTGACTCATTCGCTCTGCCTTCGGCGGTCCTTCCGGTCACACCGGAACTGGCTTCGTTACGTGAGGATGGTTACAGTAAAGACAGGGCTGTCCCTTATACTGAGGCATCACTTGCGGCTTTGGAAGAAACAGGAAGATCTCTCTTAGAGCTCTCTTCTGTTTCCGAGTCTTTGCAAAGGTCCATGTCGAGATCTATTGCTACCTCACTCGATCCGTTCGAGTTCCGCTTTGACGCCTCGTCGGTGGATGTTACTACCCTTTTGACCACGCTGGCTAGGGTATCCAAGGAGCAGATGTCCTTGTCAGATGCCGTGCATTCTAGGAGGTCTGCGTTTTTGTCAGGCTCCAGGATCAGGGATAAGGCCACTATCGAGAGCCTGAAGATTTCTCCTTTCTCGGAGGGTTCTCTGTTGGGTCAGACATCCTTGGACGCTCTTCAGAAAGAGACGCAGGATGCGAGAGATCTCGCCATCGCCCGTATTGCTCACCAGGGCTTCCAAAAGACTCAAAACAAGCCTCAGTCGTCGAACAAGCCTCAGACTTCTTCGTCTGGCGGTGGAAAGACACAGAATCAGTCTTTTGCCTCGAAGGGTAGGGGCCGTGGAGCTCCGAACCCTAAGAGGGGACAGTCTTTTGGCGGTTCTAGGGGGTCGGGGCGCAAGCCTCACCCCCAATGATCCTCCCCCGAACCTCTCATCCCGGTAGCCCCCGCACTGGTTGTAGCGGGCGGCCCGTCCAGGGCCCTCACTTCCTGGCTGCAGCTAGTGGACAGCAAGTAGGTTACTGGGATAGTGCGTTTGGGGTTCCGACTTCTCTGGTCAGAGGGAAAGGCACCTCTTACCAGGATAATGCCGCCTTGCAGAGCTCCAAGGGATCTGGAGGCAAGGGCTGCCGTACAAGGAGAAGTGACTGCCCTTCTCCTGCAAGGGGGCAATAGAGGAAGTCACGGACCTACGGTCCCCGGGGTTTTATGGCAGACTATTCGTAGTTCCAAAAGCCTCGGGAGCATGGAGACCGGTGTTGGATCTGTCATCCTTGAACAAGTTCCTCCGGGTAGTGAAGTTCACTATGGAAACTCCGGCCTCAGTACGGGAGGCTCTGCGTCCGGGGGACTGGGCAACTTCAGTGGACATAACAGATGCGTATTTCCACGTTCTGATGCATGTATCAGACAGGAAATGGCTGCGCTTCCGCTGGGGAGACAGAGCCTACCAGTTCAGGGCTCTTCCGTTCGGCCTGTCTCTCTCTCCATGGATCTTTACCATAATCGTCCGACAACTTTGCTCTCTGCTGAGAAAAGAGGGTGTACGCCTCCGAGCGTACTTAGACGATTGGCTGATCCTTCATCAGGGCAGAGATCTTTGCGGAATCCATACTCAGAAAGTTCTCAGTCAGGCCGCTCAGCTCGGCTTCTCGATAAATCTGACGAAGTCAGAGTTGGATCCATCCCAGAAGTTCACATATCTAGGGATGGATTTCGACACTCGAGATTGGTCTGTTCGTCCTTCTCAGAGAAGGGTGGGCAAACTTCAGGACATGATCTGCTCGCTTCACGGAGAGAATCTGGCCAGTGTACGGGTTTTGACATGGGTACTCGGTCAGATGGAGTCGATGGCGACTCTCATCCCACTAGGCAGGTTGCACAAAAGGCCTTTTCAGGCAGCCCTACAGTCTCGGTGGGATCAATCATCCCAGGGATGGGACTTTCAGATAGCTCTGGGGACCTGGTTTCTTCACACTACTCAGTTCTGGCTGCTCCTGTGGTTGTCACAGGGAGTTCCGATTTTCTGCCCGTCGCCAGAGAACGAGCTCTTCACAGATGTCTCTCTGACGGGGTGGGGAGCTCACCTGGCAGAGCATACGGCGTCAGGGGTTTGGGACTTGTCTCAGTCCTCCCTGCACATCAATGCGCTGGAGTTGGAGGCTGTTTCTTTGGCCCTCCAAGCTTTTCTGCCTTTTCTGAAGAACAGTCATGTCAGGCTCCACACAGACAATATGACCGTGGCGTCATGTAAATCGGCAAGGCGGAACACAGTCTCTCAGTCTTTCGGACAGTGCTTGCCGCATTCTGACTTGGTGCGACTCTCGTCACATATTGCTGTCAGCGATTTATCTGAAGGGCAGCTTGAACGTCCTTGCGGACGCACTGAGCAGGGGAGACAAGGTGGTTCATTCCGAGTGGACTCTGTCTCACCAGTCCCTGCATCGACTTTGGACACAGGTCGAGAAGCCCTTGATCGACCTGTTTGCAACAAGGTTTTCTGCGAGGCTTCCCCTTTTCGTGTACCCCTTCCCAGACCCTCTGGCGTGGGGAGTGAACGCTCAGGAAATGAACTGGACAAACCTGACAGCTTACGCCTTTCCTCCGTTCTGTCTGTTGGGCAAGGTGTTGAGGAAAGTGGATTTGGAGTGACCAGCGCTGGTTCTGGTCGCCCCACTTTGGCCAAGCCAGCACTGGTTTCCCGACTTACTGCGTCTGGCGGTGCGGCCTCCGATCCCTCTTGCAGTAAGAAAGGGAGAGCTCGTTCAGCCGCAATCAGGCATCCTTCACGAGAATCCTCGGGTTCTAAACCTTCACGGATGGATTCTGTCAGAAGCTCTTTGCTCAAGGCAGGGGCCTCTTCTGCCACTCTGAAGTTCGTGAAGCATGCCCATAGGGAGTCGACCAGTTCGGTGTACTCTTCGCACTGGGCGGCCTGGTCTAAATGGTGTTCTCTTAATGGGGTCAATCCCCTGTCACCTAGATCGATGCAAGTGGCCAATCATTTGGCTTGTTTGGCAGATCAGGGCGGATCTCCCTCTCCTCTTCGCGTTAGAAGGTCAGCTATCTCCTCAACGCTGCAGCAACTGGGACACAAGATTACACTCAGTGGAGTTATTTCTAGTGTCATTAAGGGTGCCTCCCTTAAGGCCGCTCGCTCTTATTCTCAGCTCCCTGCCTGGGATTTGTTGTTGGTCTTGCGTTATTTGGCTTCAGAAGAGTTCGACCCATTCAGTCGGCCAGCCTGGCTAATTTGACACGCAAGGCCTTGTTTCTAGTCTTACTCACTACTTCTCGAAGAGGTGGCGAGGTACATGCTTTATCTGGGTTAGCGAAGGATATTTCAACTGAGAAAGATGTGTCTATTTCGCTTAAATTTAGACCGGAATTTCTTGCAAAAAATCAGAAACCCGGCCAGATTTCTCCTGTCATTCACATTCCCCCCTTGAGCAAGATACTTGCTCCTGGAGATCCCGATGTGGTTAATTGTCTCGTGAGAGCGCTCAGCAGTTATCTGTCGCGGACTCGGCACATTCGCTCAGAAAGTCAGAAGCTTAACACAGCACGGTGTAAGGATATTGCGAAAGTAACGTTAACCAAGTGGGTCTCCACGTTGATCAGACAAGCCTATGTCTGGTGGCAAACACAGTCTGGGGATGTTAGGGCGGTCTTGCCTCTCACTACAGCAAGAACGCATGAGGCAAGGGCCTGGGCCTCCTCGTTGGCAGTCCTCCGGTTGGGCCGTCTGGCTGAAGTACTGGAGGCGGCCTACTGGCGGTCTGAGGATGTTTTCATTAACTTTTACCTCAGGGACGTCTCCTCCTTGAGACAGGACGGCAGTTCCGCGCTACCTGCTATGGTAGCCGCAGGACAGGTCCTACTTTCATAATTGTGGTAAGTACCCGCCACCTATAGTAGCAATCTGCTATATGTGAGTTGGGTAAAGATATGTAATTTAATCCAAAATTTTATGAATAAATTTTCATTTAATTAATATACTTACCCAACTCACATTGTTTATTCCCTCCCGCCTCCCCGCTGTGGTGGTATTGGGGTCTAAAAAAGAAGTGAGTTGGGCTTCGTTTGGAATGATACAAATGGCGGCGTATACGCACGCATACGGAAGTCGGACTTGTTATTAGTCTGGCCTTATGGGATTGGTCACTCTTTTTTAGAGTGGTCTCCCTTGTAACCAAGGGGACGCGTACAGCGTTACCAGCACTGAACTAGGGTTAATTGCTATATGTGAGTTGGGTAAGTATATTAATTAAATGAAAATTTATTCATAAAATTTTGGATTTAGTCAAAACTTGACTAAATGTAAAAAGGAAAAATATCACTGGAGCTTTGAAAGAAACATTTCCAGGGATGGATGACCAGTTGGTTGGATAGGTAGGAAATTATCATTGCTTGAATGTTTATGGAGTTAGAGCAGCAATTATTTTGCTGGATTCATATTATGTATGACGAAGGTGGGCCATACAATTACAAGGATTTGCTCCTCTTGTTACTGACAGCATATTTTGTTCTTTCAGGCATGCAATGCAGTGGACATTGTGTTTGGGTTACAGATTTTGTTGTTGTTTTTTGCACATGGAATGTTTGGATCAGATTGTGAGTGGTGCTTCATAGTCAATTTACTTTTTTTTGCTGCGACAGGTTCAGTCAATTAAAGTTGAGAAAAGCAATGGCTCCCTTCATCGCAGTTATTCTGACTCTGATGCTAAAGACCTGAAGAGGAACCTTGACAACACGGTAAAGGATGTCCGAAGGGTCGTGGATGCCAAACACCTCCCACCAGGGGAGAAAAAAGTAAGTGGTTTGTCGTGCTCTGTCAGTGTCTGTGGTTGGTCTCCCCCTGCTTTACATTGAGCATCATTGCATGGGATGGGGCGGGGATATAGTTCAGTCGGTAGCGCGCTGGATTTGTATCCAGTTGGCCGCTGTCAGCGTGAGTTCGTCCCCACGTTCGGGGAGAGATTTATTTCTCAGAGTCAACTTTGTGTGCAGACTCTCCTCGGTGTCCGAACACCCCCGTGTGTACACGCAAGCACAAGACCAAGTGCGCACGAAAAAGATCCTGTAATCCATGTCAGAGTTCGGTGGGTTATAGAAACACGAAAATACCCAGCATGCTTCCCCCGAAAGCGGCGTATGGTTGCCTAAATGGCGGGGTAAAAACGGTCATACACGTAAAATTCCACTCGTGCAAAAAATACACGTAGTGTACGTGGGAGTTTCAGCCCACGAACGCAGAAGAAGAATTGCATGGGATGGTTGTACTGTTACCACAAGAATTTGTGTTTGTTTTTAGCATTTGTGATATTTTTTTCTTGTTTTTGCATTTCTGCACAGTACACAATGTCATATTACTCTGCTGAGCTGTTTAATGAGCGCTCCTTTGCGTCAGATAACTTTTTCTCAGTACCTTACTAATTTTGTGAGGAAAGTAGCAATGGTAAATTGAGCTTTGTGTGCCCATATTGAAGAACTTAACTGATTGTTTTTTGTGATTTTTTTGCAGAAACAGGAATTTATGGCTTGCATTGGCCTAGTTACCCCAGAGACATTAAAAGGTGAGGTTTTGAATCACATCTTTGTGGCATTCTTCAAAGAATTTAAGAGTGATCATTACGTAGATGTTACATTTGACTCACTGTGTACACACAGTTGTGTTTTGAATCACACACGCAGGCGCAGAGACGCAGATTACACTTTTGCTTTTTTGATTTGTTGTTTAAAGTGTCAGTCTCTCCAATACTTCTTGTTTTGTTTTAAACTTTTATGTCGCACTGTTTTGTTTTTGAGTGTTGACTATTTTTTTTCTTTTTGTGTGGTTGACTTTTGCATAATTTGCATTTGGTTGACAGAACTTCAGAACAGAAGAGTGGAGAGAAAGCGAAGATCAACGGCCAACCCGCACTATAGCTATACCCTTGATGTAGAGGTAAGTTGAGTGTCTAGAGTGCTTCTTGCAGCAGTTTAGCGTACAATTTGTTGATTTCTTTGGCATCCGTTTTTGTCATGAATCATTCATGGTAGAACTGCTGTTGCTTGTTATAACAAGTCCTCTAAGGTCAAATGAAACATTTTTACCCCATAAGGTCTTAAGCACCCTGTAGTCTTTGTCATGCATAGTTATCTGGTTTCCTGGCCCGGTGCTGAAAATACAGTAGGATCCAAATAGCTTTGAGGTGCTCTTCCATGTGTATGCATATTATTTGACATTGATGTCTTTATTCATTTGCGCGGATTGGCTGTTTCCTTCCAATTTGTTTTCCTTTCACTAAACTGCTCAGAGCAGCTGTAACTCCAACAGGTCTTCCAGACAATAACCAGCTGTCTTTATCTTCAAAAATGAATGTACAGCCATTACAAAGTTAGATTTATAACTACTGCAATCATGAACTGTCAACAGAGACGCCGCCACAACAACAACAACAATAACAACAACAACAGCCTGAGTAAGAACGACTGGCTGGTGGGGGGGCAGCCTGGCTCTAAACGTCCACGAGGTCAGTGAGCCCTTCTGGCACTTGTCACATTGTGGTGTCCACAACAAGTGTTGAGACTTTTACAAGTGCTTCTACTTAACCTGTCACTCATTTCAACACTGTACCACTCTACATGTAATAGGGGAAGTGGTCTTGTGCCTCACCCCTTCTTATCACAGCAAGATTTACAACATTTATAACAAAATTTACCCCTAAATTTGGATGATTTTGACCACTTCCTGGGGCATACCTGTGGTCATACATCTTCAACATCGATGAAACTACTTCGTAGGTTGCCTAGAATATCTGAGCTTAAATGTCGGCATTGCATACTTTAATTTTGATGTTGAAAACTTATCTCAAACGTGTCTGCCTAGTTTGTTTGATGACATGTAGTATAGAAAGTACCATGTGTGAGTGTGAATGTCAGATAACTATGACCAAACTTTACTACTTTGCAGGTCGGCCCCCTAAAGGTGGCCCTGGAGACAGTCGGCCCGGCAGCCCTGACAGCCAGAATGGTTCCAACGCTGGCTCTCAGTTTCAGGTTTGTCGTCTATAGTACATCCTTTTCGAGCAATCGCTTATAATTTAAAAAGAAGTGATACTGATTTGAGTTGATGTGGTGGGTATACACATTGGAGATTCAGTGGATGGTTGACAGGCTTGAAGTTAGTTGTCTGTAGCAGTTACTGAGTTATGTCTAAGTATAAAATGTGAAAAAAAGAGTCAGAATTGTGCTTTGAGCAACAAGAGAGAGTGTAACATGGAACCAACAGCTTTTCACTAAGTAGTGCCGTGTGAGTTTGGGAATGTGCTTTGGAACAGGGGAAGTCATGGTTCCAAATCAAAGCTTGTCTGTCTAAATGCAAAGCATATAGATTCTTTGTGCCTCTTAGAAATGAATAAGGCATAGATTTCAAACGATTAACTGGAAGTAGCTTGTTTGTTTGTCAGGGCCGGAATGTATGTGTCGAGTATAGAGACTTTAGCCCGGGATAAACTCTATCCTCGAGCTAATTCAGCCCACTGTAAAAATATCCCAATGCATGAGTCGAGTTTAGCTTTATCCTCGCGCTAAAATCCGGGTCAAACAATCCCCACGTTTTGAAGCTGACAAGTCTTTTATCCCAGGGTTAGTTGAAAAACAACATGGCGGCGGTCGCACTTCAAGTGCGAAGAAACCATGTTTTCACATACAGGGATAACCTGTCTAATGTGTTTGATGTATATGAACTGTAAAATAAATGTCGGTTTTGCCGCGGAAATTTGTGTGATCACTGACGGTGTTTAAAACGAATTTGAACTTCAAGTCGAAATGGCGATCCACCCACCCCCTCCCTTTCCCTCCAACTTACTTCATTTGAATCCTGGAACAAATGTCCTTGAAGCGCCGCATTTCGCCTTACAAATTTTTATGAATTTGCACAAGATAACAACAACGGGAAGAAAACAATGGCACGTGAACAAGACCGGAACCAAGTTCGAAGAAACATTTCGTCACGCTTTTCATGACGTCAAGGTCTACATGGGTCATTTAGAACAGAGCGACGTCACCTTTCGAACGTGGATTCCTGAATTTAGAACGGCCTTGACATTCTATCATGCGCAGAGATGCGGAAATCCCCATGCCAAAAATAGATCGAGGGGAAAGCTCGGGTTAGTTATCTTTTCTGTAGTCTCGACACATGCATTGCGCTAAAGTATCGATGATATCCTGGGGATAGATAGTCCGAGCTAAGCTTTTATCACAGGTTAAGATAGACCTCGATACATACATTCTGGCCCTGGTGTATTGTGCAATATTGTATGAGTGTTTTGATAAACCTTTAATTCATGGACTTGTGTGTGCGTGTGTACAGAAGCGAGAGGTGTGTGCGGAGTGTGGCAAGGGAGGCCAGTTGCTGCTGTGTGGGACGTGCTCGCTGGTCTACCACCTGGACTGCCTCTCTCCGCCCCTGGCCACCGCCCCGCCCTCTCCATGGAGCTGCCCTGCTTGCATTGTGAGTATCACACCCTTTCTGCTTTGCTTCTAGTCTGGAGAGAGAGAAGGGGGGGGGGGGGGGGGGCGTACTCTTGTACAGTGTTGTCAAAACTGAGTATTGCATTGACAAGTTATGCCTCGGGATGATGAATACATTTGCTACTGATACGAGGTATGATCCAAACAAAATGATCAAACCGCGATATTACAAGTCTCAGTCCACTGATCATGAAAAGTGATATATCAGTTGAAAGGCCCACCATTTAACTGGTATACTTCAAAGAGATGACGTCATTAGGTTACTACGTCATAAACGACGAGGTTTTGAAATACGTCACTTTTGGGTTGTGCTTCAAAACAGGGTTTTTGTCAAGCGCCATGAAAATCTTTTCTTCTTTGAAAGAGTGTAGCTGGATGATGGTACAAACAAATTGTCTACAAAGCTGAAGAACGTAACATGAATCAAAGCTGTTCCATATTCTACAATCTGACAAAAGAAAAGGTAAATCGAAACTGGGGAAAAGGGGAATAACTCGGACAAGCCAAAATAACTTCCGAAGAGCGCTTCAAACGAGATTAATGTAACTGCTGTGTCAAAATTCAAGAACTAAGATTAAAAAGTGAACATGCGAGTATAAAGTGCAAAACTTAAACTTTCATATGGAACAGTCCTGATAATTTTACTCAATGATCTTCCGCTTCAAAAGCTGGCCGCAAAATAGGTGCCTCATTTGCGGACAGGGGAGCGGAAGGAGCAACATGATCCTCTTGCACGCGATCTGCTCAACCGTTGTGAACCCAGTAGACCCAAATTTGTTGTTACTGAAGTCACTGATTATGAGACTTTGGTTTCCTTCTACTTTAGTGCCAAAGAACACAGAAATAAAGCGTGTCTATACCAAAATGACGAGATGCATCACATTTGTAAGCGAGGTTTTCAAAGCAGAAACAGGGCAATTCGCTGTATATTTCGACCACGAAGGTCCCGTTGCTGTCAATATTCTGTCTACTAACAGCACTGTCAATGTCACGTACTATGTAGAAACCTGTTTACCCAAACTTACTTACGAGTTTAGCAGTCAGCGGCCAAACTTCGAAACCCAGACTACCCTTCACCTTCATAAAAATGTCAGTCTCCACAAAAGAAGGGCCGTAACTCCATTCCTAAAAGACCAAGTGATCTCATTTTTGCCTCACACATCCTTCAGACCTGATGACACCCCTTGTGCTTTCTGGTTATACCCTCTTTTGAAAATGAGACTTTTTACCAACAAGTTTCACTGCACCCAGGACCTCAAAAAAGCTCAAAGGCAACCCTAAATAAGGCCACCTTAAGACCTCTTCTGATTGGCTTTGGCACTTGTGACTTTGCATCGACGTAGGAGGAGAGTAGTTCTAATGACTGCTGTAATTTGGGCCAGATACGCGAAACAGTGTCTGTGAAAATCACATTTGATCTTTTTTTTGGATCATACCTCGTATAAACTTTTCCAAAAGTTGTTGCTGTGTAGCAAAGGAACAGTAATTTCAGTCAGATTGGATTTTTGTCCTTGTGTTAAAAGTGAAGGCAGCTAAAACTGGTTGTGTTGTTCCAGGTGTCTGGGAAGGGTATTGGTACGTTGAGCAATGGAGCGCTGACCATGGTCAACTCTTACATCGCCACCAAAGCCAGTGAGTATCCCTCTCCCGTCCATCACCACACTGTCCTGGGCCTGTGTCAGTTTTACTCTGCTCACACTGGCCGTCAATTCTATATTACTTGTCTATCTCTACTTTTACAATGCACTCACAGTGTTTGTTCTGGTGTCGGTGTCGATGCAGAAATCTGTATTTCTTCTTTGATTTTACTTCCACTGTAGAATCATTAGCGTGTGAATTGATTTTGTTTCACTGTCTCTTCCATCTTGCTCCATCATTTCTGTTTCTTTTTTTAGCCCTTCAATTTTTGTTGTTAGCCCTTCACTATGTTTGTTTTCTAAAAATAGTTCTCTAGCTTTTAGTTATATCTGACAGGTGTTGTCGTTCTGTCCATTCAGATAAGGAAGATGAGCGGCGACGATTACAGCGCAAAAGTGCTGACCTTCTGCATGAGAAACAGAGTTTACAGGAAAAGACCAAAAACCTCAAACAGCAAATAGAGGTAGGTCCGTTGCTCCTACTCTAACTAAATTTGTTACCAGCTAGCAAGTATGGTGCTTTTGTTTGTTAACTTGTAAGTTGTTGCATTGCCCCATGAGCAAAGTCGTAGCTCTGTTTGGTAGATATGGCAGACTTCAGTACATTGATCTGTTTCTTTGTGGAAATTTAGAAAAATTGGAATGTGTTTGTTTCTAGCAGTGAAGAAATGTGCGTGTACTGTGTTCAAGAAGTGCTGTCTTTATAAGCCTCTTTGTGTAAACACTTTATCACGTTCTTTGATAGACTTATTAAATGACTTTGATGTGCAGGCTACACCAAAACTAGGCGCCCCAGGGATGTTCAAAATTGTTAAGTGTGAAACGAATTAATGTAGTTTGTGAGCAATATGTTGGGGGCGTTATTAGAGGTTGTATTTGTCGTCTTCAATTGCAGGAGAAGAGAATGCGGTGTGAGAAGCTGACAGAATCGACACAGGAGAAATCTGCGGCTGTGGACACGTTAACCACCTTCATCAAGTCTTTCCAGGACTCCGGTGTCCCCCCTGCCAGCTCTTTGTGACACAGCTCAACCCTCTCCCTCTCCCAAGCTCCTCTCCACCCACCTACTGATGTGATTGGACGCAGTCTGTGAGGTGCTGGTGGACCGTCTTGCCATTCATCTCAAACTCTTTGGGTGCTTTGTAGTGTAAAGCTGGGCCTTTTTCTACTCGGTCCTGACGTGTATGTGCAGGCTTCACTCTTTAAATTCTAATGGTGCTACAGCTCAGCCAACCAAAGCTTATATCCTCTAGGTCATACTTTTGTATACTGTTTTTATCTCCCCTGCATAGGCCTTACAAGTAGAGCTTGCTGGTATGGCTTGCAGATTGGGTGCATGTTTGGAGCTGTTTGGTGATGCATGAATGTGTCTGTGAAACAACAGCAGGGTATTATGCACAGCTGAAAACACAAGTTATTTTTTCTAGTCTCTGTCCTCATTATGTTTTGATGTTTTTCTTGCGTCTCAGGCATATTATTGAAATTGTACAAAAGAAATGTTTAACTTGTGTTTTTTGTTTGTTCTCAATTCGTGTATGAATTTGACTTGGCAATCTTACTCTATCTGAGAGTTTTGTTATTGACTTCTGTCAGTGAAAGATGTTGACTGCCATCTGTTCTCTCTTGCCCATCTCCTGATGACCAGCCATTCCACTGTCTTCTATTTTTCACACAAAAAGAAGAAAGAAAACTAGCATTCCAGTACATCCTGGTGCTTAATGTTCATTCCATGTAGTATAGAACATGCACAATCTGGGATGAAACTTGAAAGTTCAAATCCCAAAATCAGGAGTCCCTGATTTCAGAAATGGTTTGCGATCGAGAAGAAGAAGAGAAATGCTTTTCTGTTGGTAATCGTGGTTTTCAAACCGTTCATTTGTAGAGCAAAACTTGATAAAGTAGGAGCTACCCAGCGTGCACATTTTTACGATTTGGAACGTTATTAAATTTGATCCCTGCATGTTGTGTGAAACGTTGTGGCACCCGCAGAGCAACTGTTTCGCTTTCAGCGTAGCAATGTAGCCCACTACATTTTCAGACAAATTGTTAAGCCAAGCTTAGAAATGCTATGATTACAAGCATGCAACAAGTTTGGTCTTTCTTGTGAGTCCTTGTACTCATTTCTGAATCTCACTCCATGTAGCGGTCAGAATTTGTGTCGTAAAACATTGTCCACACTAAAAAGTGGCACTGCAAACACTCTCTATTGGCCATTATATTTCTTTTTTCCACAAAAAAATTTAATGTATAAATCCTTGTGCGAAATAGTCGATTTGCAGATGTGCGAATAAATTTAAAACAATGCTACACTAAAACAGCATTTGCCACGCTGAAAATTCCAAACAAAATGCAATTGCTACACTTGAGGTTTGACAAGGGTTGGCAGGTGTTGATTGTTGTGATCCAGTGTGCGTGTTTTACTCTTACCTACTCCTGCAAGCCTTCTGGACAATTTCTGTGTCCGTGACGTTTTGTTTTTGAATGTTTTGTTGTCAGTCAATATTCAGTACATAGACAGCAATGGATGGATGGTATTTTTCTTAATTAAATTCGGTCGGACGAATTGTTGGCATTGTATCCACCAAAGTATTAATTGATTCAGTGAAGGGAAAATGCTGAACTTCATAGTCAAATGTAGTCAATTGATTTCATGACATAATTGTATGAAGTTTTCTCAGTTTGAAGTTGTGCACAGCAATTGTAAGTACAATGGTACAGTGGAACCCCTCTCTAGCGACCTTGAAAATGTTGACAAAAATCGGTCCTTATGGAGGGGGGTCCTTACAGAGGGAGGGGGCGGGGCCACAAAGAAAGTCACCTCAGATTTTCTTACAAAAATAAAACAGAGAAGTTTGAGTTGCTGACGACCGTTTCCTCAAGCAAACTGCTTCGATTTCATGTTTGACATTGTCGATGGTGTCCACCAGTTCTGGTGCATGTTTCAATGCAAAAAGAGTTAGTTTCTGAGCAAGCATTTCTTTACAGCAGTCCCTGCAATGATGAAGGCCCTCCGAGAAAGAGAGTGAAAAATCGGCCACCGTTCTCAGCATCGCGTATCTGTGTGTAACCTCTTTCATTGACAAGATACTCTTGTTTCCCTGCAGCCTTGACCAGTGAGTCGGTTACCTAATCTGTGAACCCTTCAGTTGTGTTGCTTTGTCAAAAGTTAGACACAGTCAACTAGTTTTGCTCCCGCAGTGGGGCACTGCGGTTATGAAATTAAAGGCCCCTCCTGTTTTTGGAACCGCAGGAGCTTTCTAGTTTGCTGTTAGGTAGATTTTTGGTTCCTCTTTCCTGTCATGCTCTCTTTTTCTTCATGAATTCTTTTCTTTTTTCTGCCTTCTTGCTCATTCACCTGTATTTTTTCCAAAAATCTCTTCTCTTGCCGCTTGTCTCGCGATTCATGTATAGTTTAATCTGTTAGTGTTCTGATGTAAGTCCAGCAGTAGATAGGTTAAGCCTATTTTAACATACTGGAAACTGGTAATCTTCCAGTAGGTATTAATTTAGTTTTACTAAAGCCTGCTGGGACACAAGTAATGGGTTAGTGCATTTGTAAACAGGAATCGCTTGACAAGTGGCCCCCTTCATCCCCCCCTTCCTCGTCCTGATATGGCTCTGCGTAGTCGGCTGGACGTTAAGCAACAAATAAACAAACAAACAAACAAACTAGTTTTGCTCTGAGTGAACAGTGCAGCTGGCCTCAATTAGCCGGTGACACCTCTCTGGCCACAGCACCAAACAGTACATGGCTGGGGGGAGAGAGAGAGAGAGAGAGGGGGGGGGGGGGGGGTAGCTGGCTAAACTCAGTGGGGTGTCCGGTGTCACTGAAGTCAGCAGGAAGAGCATTGGAGAGAAATAGAGAGGTGTACTCTTCCAAACAATTTCCAAGGATCAGTTGTCAGGGCTTAGGGTAGTCAGTGAGGGAGAGTTAGAGCGGTTTGTGCACAGTCCGACTGAAGAGTGAAAAGTCACTGCCACAAGATCGGCATGCAGTCAATAAAGCCAGACAAGAAGAATGATTATGACATGCGGCTCTATCTGCTGGTTTATTATTCAAACTGGTTTTCAACGCTTATTCTCACAAAGCATCTGCACACCTGCCTCTGCCTCTGTGCTGTGTTTGTGTGGCTGCTTTCGTATGATGTCAGTGCATGGTGAGTGCGTTCACTGCCTTGTCACCACTTCCCCACCTTTTTCAGAATGTTTTCTTGGAGTTGGATAATTCTTTGAATTTGCGATTTTCCAACATCAAGACTTTTTGCAATCACGATGGCAGTTTCTCCCTTTTTGTGTCTGTTCACAACATTCACTCGATTTTCGAGAGTTAAATATTTTCTTTTCATTGTAGACGCCATGTCGATCTCCACTGCTCTTCTGTCCAAAGACGGTCTATTCTGACTGAATTGAACGGTGTGTGTTGGTCACGTGAGTTTGTTTTCTCGATGATTGGTTTGTGATGTTTACTCAGCCCACCCAACCATCACACCTCTCAGCGGTTAATTAGTGCCTTTGTCAGTGATGCGTTACGCTGACTGAGTCTTGGCTTTGTCTGACGAAGTCGTTACACAAGCTGTTAGGTCGGTCCTTAGACGTTAGAGCGGGGTGGTCGCTACACTGGTGACAACTATATAAGGAAACACATCGGTTAAAAAAAAAAGGGTCGTTGTGGCGGGGTAGTCCTTAGAGAGGGGGGTCGTTGTGAGGGGTTCCACTGTACCTGCGAAGTGAGGCCCCTCTGATGAGAGGAAACCTTATATGAATGGACACCTTTTGTCCATTAGTTTATTACGTTTGGCAAAACATACCTGTCATGACAGGCCACCTGTAACGTAGGGACAGTTTAGCTGTCCCCTGGGGTTTCCTTTCATGATAGGTACCACTATACATCTTTACCAGTTTTCATTCATAACAAGCTGGGTAACAAAAAACAATGTTCTTATTAGCTGGAGTTTCAGCTTCAGATGAAACTTGGATTGCCAATCAGTAGAATATAGTCAATGTTTGTAAAGATTTTAGTCAAGCAGTATGTAAGAAATGTTTAGTCCTTTGTACTGGAAACTTGCATTCTCCCAGTAAGGTCATATATTGTACTACGTTGCAAGCCCCTGGAGCAATTTTTTGATTAGTGCTTTTGTGAACAAGAAACACTTAACAAGTGGCTCTATCCCATCTCCCCCCCCCCCCCCCCCCCCCCCCCCCTTTCCCCTATCCCATCTCCCCCCTTTCCCTCGTCGCGATATAACCTTCGTGGTTGAAAACGACGTTAAACACCAAATAAAGAAAGAAAGAAAGATTGCCAATCAGGCTGTTTGTTTGATATGTGGAACCATCGCAGCTTGGGATTCATGTTTCCAAGGACAGTAGTAAACATTCACTGTCAAGCAATGTTGATAATTACATGCTGAAAACTGACTTCTTCTTCTTTGTTCATAGTCTGAAACTCCCACGGCTTTTTTGTGTATGACTGTTTTTACCCCTCCAGTTAGGCAGCCATACGTCGCTTTCGGGGGATAAACAACTGACTGCACTCACAAATATGATGGCAGCTCTGTGCATTTTTAGACTGGAAGAAAAGCGATGCAAAAGTAACGTTTGACGACAATGATTGTGCATACTTTTGAACTACCAAAAATGATGACAAAAACGTTTGGTGGCTCCTTGCCAGACCAGAACTTTTTTGTTGGTCCTCTGGGAGCATATCGCTTTCTGTTACATCTTTATCAACCTCGACCTTGCAGCCTCGGTGATAAAAGTGAAACAGAAGATGGTCCCCTCGGACCGACAAAAAAGCTGCCCTGACAACAAGCCACCAAACAGCTTATATTATTATGTTTCTTTGGACATGGAAAGCCTATTCATGCTGAATACTCTGTGTTCTTTTCATACATTCTGTGTTAAGTTGCATTAGTAATTCTTCACTGTCTCATTATTGACTACAGTGGCTCTGAGAAAACTGAAAATGACCAGGAATGGAAGTTTCTGAATATTTCTGCTTCTGGATTGCTAATCATGCCATGAATATCAAAAATGATTAGCCAATGTTTCAGAAACGCAACTGACAAAAAATGTTTTGGTGCTGTAAAGGTTTTTTTTACTCATAGTGGCTGTTTGGGTGCTGCAGTCTGTGTGAACTGATAAACCACATCAGAGCAAGCAATACAAGCCTTACAGCATAAGCGCTCAAACATGGTGACAGTGCTATTTGCTTTCAAATGGTTGTGATACCTTTGCTATGCACACTGATAGTAAACCAACCTCGCTGAGCGGTCCATCACTAAAACAGAACATGTATTAAGTGAATGGTGTATGACCTGAACCAGAATGCCTGATGCTGAAATATGTGGTTGTGTGTGGTAGTCATCTTCAACATTTTACCTCCGGCTACATTGTATCAAGTACCCCCCGCGGGTTAGGGGGAGTCCCATATTGGTTGGGACGAGAAAGAATTTACCCGATGCTCCCCAGCATGTCGTAAGAGGCGACTAACGGATTCTGTTTCTCCTTTTACCCTTGTTAAGTGTTTCTTGTATAGAATATAGTCGATTTTTGTAAAGATTTTAGTCAAGCAGTATGTAAGAAATGTTAAGTCCTTTGTACTGGAAACTTGCATTCTCCCAGTAAGGTAGTATATTGTACTACGTTGCAAGCCCCTGGAGCAAATTTTTGATTAGTGCTTTTGTGAACAAGAAACAATTGACAAGTGGCTCTATCCCATCTCCCCCCTTTCCCCGTCGCGATATAACCTTCGTGGTTGAAAACGACGTTAAACACCAAATAAAGAAAGAAAGAATATAACCTTCGTGGTTGAAAACGACGTAAAACACCAAATAAAGAAAGAATTGTATCAAGTTATGAAGTTCCTAGTCTGGGCGTATAGTCTTGGTTTGATTTATGGCAATGAAGTACTACCATGTATTTCCCCACCAATTTCATCACTGTCATTATTCCATATTGAATACTTTTGTGTTCGGCTGAAGATATAATCCCACCACTTGACAACAACATCTGAAGTTTAAAAATGCAGTTGAATTCGTTACGAGAATGCATACAGGGCATGTATGAGCAGGCTTAAAAGGAAACTCAGTGTTTTTTTGAATGAGTTGTGAGAGTTGTTTTCTATTGCAGTTGAATGTTCTTTTGTATTTGTTGAATTTTTTTTTTATATAGAAAATACAGTGAATACAGTTGAGGTTAAGCTTGTTGCTTTGACATTTAGGACATGCAGTATGCAAGAAATCTGTGTGTTTGAGATGCACAAATGACACAGAGTGCTATTTTGTTAATGGTGAAATGTTTTGAATATTTGTCTTGGGAAAGAAAGTGCAAACAGAATAAAAATCAAAATTTAACGAGATATTTTTCATCACATAATTTGTTACAATGTATATGCTGATGGATGGGAAGACGGTGAACAATTTTACACATGGATAGTAATGAAGTAAGCGCAAGTGCTGCATATTGTTCAAGACATTTATTGACCACTCGTAGCATGTTGAATCAAGTTCATTGGGTTTTTAATTCTTCTTTCAACCTGACTGAAGCATGGGTTTGTTTCAGAATGTAATCTTTGTTTCGTACATTTATACGTTTATTTGCTCTATAAACTTAATGGTATTTTTGGACATGACCATTGAATAGTTACTTTCTGACAGAAATCAAAGATGGATACGCACCTTTTTCAAGACAAAATATTAATGCGATTTGTATGGTTCAATAAGGGTACAGTGGCACAAGAAGTGATTGCTATTGTATGTGTGCAGTTTGAATGAAATAAGACAGTGTGTTTTGACCTGTGAAAGACACAGATGTTTTGCGGGCTGTGAGTTATTTGTGATAATTTGCTGTCAGATGTGTACGGAGAGAAGTGTGTGTAGATAGAATGATGGACTGATGCAAGAAA
Source organism: Littorina saxatilis (assembly GCF_037325665.1). NCBI lineage: Eukaryota > Metazoa > Mollusca > Gastropoda > Littorinimorpha > Littorinidae > Littorina > Littorina saxatilis. Next base: position 21,510,906 of record NC_090251.1, on the reverse strand, counting down.
TTGCTTCTCACCCCTGACACGCTTGAGAACAAGGTTGAACCCGATTGAAATTATGCGATCGTGAGAAATAAAGAAATATGATCAATATAGAGTAGTTGGAGGTGTTCAGTGTGCTCACATGTGCCGCTTTTATGAGAATATGTGTGTGTGTTTGTAAGGATGTAATTGTCAGGGAGAGATCTGTAATTAACTGAACACAGTGACATAATTCTTGACCATGACCTCAGCTGTTGAAACGAGGGAAGTTTTCCTTGTTGTTAGCGAGGGAAGACACTGCAACAGCCTGTCTGTTCAGAAGAAATTTCCAGACAAGACACCTGTTGTGTATCGGTATATGATAGGGACATCATCTGATACTGGAGCGCTCTCAGAAAACAGGTACATGTATTACCATTTAATCTTTTATTGAATACTAGCTGTACCCGTTGGTTTTTTTTTTTAAACCTTCATAGTAATATTTTGGAACTGCCCTTGATTTATATTTTCGCTCTTGTATATTGTGCAAAAGATACTTAAAATATTTGATTTTGTCACAGACACACACACCCATGTGAACACATAGAAAGGGAGGGACAGTGACAAATGGAAAAAGAATTAGAGATCAGGCACACAAACAACCAACCACATGAAAACACATTCAGAGACACTTTCTACGCTCTCCAACACATGGACACACACGTACATGCTTGCGCGCACACACACAGCACCACTCAGACATATGCACATGCAGACACAAACCTCAGCTAGCCTCAAGACTTGGGCTGAAGCTTGGCACTTCATGATGTCGGAAGCATATAACGTGCTCAAAAAAACTGCGACACGGTGAGGAGACTTGAGCTAAGTTCGGCCAATCCAGACCGGCGCATAGGATATCTAATGATTTTGGCCATTAACAATTCTTTTCAAGTATGGTTTTCCAAAAGTAGCCTATGACACGACTTGAATGGCAACAAACCCACTCAGCGTTTTCCATCAAAATCAGTGAAGCCATTTGATAGTCTTTTGTCATCATACACTCACAGAAACAAGCCTTATGTATTAGACGGCAGTGTGGTATTTGTCAAGATGACCTATAGGTGTGGTCAAAAGTAGTGTGGTACCTGTGACGCAAGACCCTCTCCAGTTAAGTGATGCTTGCCAATAAAGGACATCTTGTGTTGTCTATCATGTCTAGTCAGAGGACACTGGCACTGCAGGGGCATGTCCTGTTGGTCAGGAGTGACTTATCACAGCTACATTCCATGCTACCTTCATTGTGGCCACTTTTAAAGGGATGCTTCCCCTCCAGATATACACTAGCAGACCACAGGTGTGCTGTAGTTGGAGTAGCTACATGCACCGCAGTTGTAGAATCCACAGAATAACTGCACATTAATTAGAAACATTCGCTTTGTAGCGTTTGCACACTTTGCAACCCATCAAAAATTCACAATACACACACACACACACGCACAGACGGTTAAAAGTTCTTGTACAATGTATTCATTAATAAATATACTTTCCTGCTCCGTGAGATGCATGCTGCAGAATCAGACCGCTTTGATGGCACATAAGCTGATGGGGTCTATGTCGACCAAAAGAGTGGGATTCCCTGTAGGTGGACTACTACACAGGTGGGAGTTCCTGTAAGCGTTTCGCCGATCTCTCTGAAAGTCACGTGATGCCGCTTAGCAACATCAGTAGAATTTGACGTTTTTCGGTCTTTTTTGATATTTCTTAAAACATTCGAGAATGGTTTGCAATTTTGATTTAAGTAAAGGTTAAGTCGATACAGGGTCCCCACTGGTTTTTAGAAACAAAATTCCATGACTTTTCCATGACTTTCCATGAGCCTCAATAACATTTTCCATGACTAGATCCACAGGTCGCCATTTCCGAACACGCAAACTTTTTACGTCTTGTCACTGCCAGTTTTGACACTGGCTTGCTTTGCACTGAATTTGAGTCAGTTTCTACGCAGTGTCTCTTCGACAAGCAAGTCAAGCATTTGCTACGCAGTCAGATTATCGGTAATGTTTGCTTGTCCTGTCATTTCATTAAACTGGACCAGCCACTGTTTGTATCCATCTGCACTTTCGTAAATTCCGTTTCGTAACCGTCACTGTGACTTGACCAACTGTCATTTTTTTCACCGCGATACACAGTTCATTGCGAAGATCTTCCTCGGTAATTCGTTCCAATTCCGCATACTTTTTGTTGTCAAGAAACAACTCGAAAGAAAGTTTCAAACTCATCATCCTCCATCTTGCTTGTCGAAGCGCTAAAGTACTTTATCGATGCAAAAACAAAAGCAGAAAACTTCGACGAAACCGACTCAAATGCAGCGCAGACGAGATAACGGAAGGAAGTGAGCCTCGTTTTGGCTCAAGTGCCGTTAAAAATACCGTTATTCTCGTATGCAAATACGAACGAGAAGTTGGTCATACGCAAATCGCTGCTGGCTGGCAAAGGGGGGGGATGGCTGGGCAACGAAAATCGCCGCTGGCGTGCTAAAGGTTAATTTTTCTTTCTTTCTTATTTTTGAAATTCCCTGACTTTACAGGCCCGCAAAATTAAAAATCAAATTCCATGACTTTCCAGGTTTTCCATGACCTGTACGAACCCTGTCGATAACTAAATGAAAGAAAACGCAGCTAAAATAAATTACTCGTAATAACGACATACTGCACACGAATTCAGGAATTCTAACAGGTTTTCCTGTGGAACCGCCATTGTGGAAGGGGAGGTAACGCTAAGGTAACTCGAATCGGTTTACGGCAGTCACGCGCTTGGCACAAGATTGAGCGGTATCCTACTTTCTTACAGGAACTCCACATTGTTGGATTCCCTGTATACAGGGAATCACCCTGCAGGAAGTCCACCTACAGGGAATCCCACTCATTTGGTCGACATAGACCCCATCAGCGGCACATAATAGGTCTTAGGCCGACACTTCAGCATTTTTAATTACTCCACAGATAGAACTCTGCAGAATGCAATGATTTAAAAAATTACAATAAAATGAAGACATTCAGATAGAAAGAAAACAACCCAAAACACTCTTTTAAATCAAAATACAATGACCAGAACAAAGTTAATGACAAAAGCAGTTGAACCACAGGCAAGGATTATGCATACATGGTCCCATCCTGAACTCGGGTCAAAATGAGTTCGGCTCATTCTCTCCCTGACAGGATGCCTTGAGTTTCCTTGTCTGGCAAGGAAACCAATTTTTTTTATATACATATTTAGAGCTTTTTGTAATGTATTATTGATATAAGCAGATTCGCGATCGTCGATAATGATTTTTCATGGTGTTATGTAATTTTTAAATTACAAAGGAATTGATATGTAAGACAGTTTCAAGCGAGCTATTTTTCGTGGCTGTATTTACTGTGCAAACAACTCTAAATATGGCAAAAGTGTCACGTTTGGTTTCAGCGCTCACTGGAGCAGACAATTTTTTCTGTAACCAGTTGACAGTGATGAAACCATATATTACAGTCTCCTTCCGGCAGCAGTCCCGAAATTTCGACTTGTTGGCTCACGTAAGTGTAGCCTATGCGATCGTAACTTTGTCTGTCTGTGCGTGCGTGCGTGCGTGCGTCTGTGCGTGTGTATGTCTGTGGTAGAAACTCTAACATTTGAAGACGTCACATTACATTGACGTCACATTATGACGTAAGAGGGTTAGACGTCACGCGAAGGAAGTACTGACAGTCTCGGTCATTATTATTTTGAGCGCGCCGAGACTAGTTGGCAGTCGTGTCCTTGTAAGTAGGCTTGACATGCAGACAGACAGATCTAGATCTAGTGTCTCGCTTTCTTGCACAGTTTCACCTATGCTCTTTCTGTGTGTGTGTGTGTGTGTGTGTGTGTGTGTGTGTGTGTGTGTGTGTGATTGAGTTTGTGTTACTGTTTGTCGATTTATTACGTGAGCCTTGATGGCTTCGCCTCTTGTTTTGACCTTAGAACGATGTCTTTATCATAACTGTGAAGAACAGAATGGAGATCACTGTCGAAGTCGGCCAATCTGCAATCATTTTTGTCTCGCGAACACTGATCTCAAATTTAGATCAGTGCTCGCGAAAAACATATGAGAGATAACTCTGTATTCTTATTTTGATAGATTCGCGTAGGACTGTAGCGTCCGGTCAGAGAGACAACTGGCAATAGCCGTGGAGCATGCTTATCAGAATGACATGGTCCAGCAAGCCATGTAGGACTGTCAAGTAAAGCAAAAAGTTGCCTAACTAAACTGAAATCAAAACAATAAGTCCATCTGTCAGCCTAACCGAATGAAACCGAACACACAACATTTTTTCTCACTGAGGCTAGTAAGCAATGAGCTGGCCAAAACTCTGTGGGCGAGACAGTGGTCTTTGTTACAAAAGCGAACAGAACCAAATTCACATTTTTTAGTTAGTTTTCAATCCAACCCAAAAACAGTATATATCTTTTTTGGCTTCAGGAAATACTAGAGTACAATGCAATTATTTTTGAATCTGCAATTTCCATTTCAGTTAATTGGCAAATTAGTTAATTAGTTTTTAAGCTTCCAAGCAGTAATGCAATCCCATAGTCTCTGGGTCAAGGAAATTGATTGAAAAATGATGTTGCCACAGTTCGGTTTTTAATAGATGGATATGGTGTCATCAAAGACATTTATCAAAAAAGAAAATGAAAAAAAAAACCCCATCTTGGGATATCTGGACGAGTTCACATGTAAAGTGTCATTAACAATAGTTTTCTGGGATTTATTGTGCATACACACACACACACACCCCTAATCTCGATTCTCAGTCTACTAGAAAACATTTAGTCAAATGTAGTTGGTCATGTCTCATCCCCCAAAAGCACAAAACCAAGTCACACAAAAAGATCCTGTAATCCATAATCGGTGGGTTATAGACACACAAAAACATCAAGCATGCATCCTCCAAAATTGGCGTATATCCGCCAAAATGGCAGGGAAAATATTGTCATCTACATAAAAACCCATGCGTGTTTTGTACATGGGAGTTGCAGCTCAGAAGACATGGCTACATGAGGTAACATCTTGCAGTATCCTTCCTAGAAACACTGCAGTATTTCAGGTCGCTTGCAAACAATTCTCACTTGCTCCACGGCAGGATCTCGCTTGTGTCTCTTATATATGTACAGTGAAGTCCGGCTGTAATGATAGACCCATATAGTGATAGTCCGGCTGTAGTAATAGAATTTCTGGGTCCCGGTCCCAGTTGTTCATGTTCTTTGTTTTCTTAGTCCGGTTGTAACTTGTAGTGATATTTTTCAGTCCGGATATAGTGATAGTCCGCTTGTAGTGATACTATTTTCAAGTCCCGGGGAAGCTAAAGTCCGGCTGTAGTGATAATGTTCGAGAGTAATCTCCCTTTACCAAAATAGCGAGCAAAAGCCAGCCACGCACTGTGCTTACCCTGAAGCGGAAAATTGATCTGACAATTTTTCATTTAACCGTTATTTCTAATTGGCCCCTCTCTCTCTCTCTCTAAAACACACACACGCACGCACGCACGCACGCACGCACACACACACACACACACACACACCGGCTGTTGAACTGCCAGGACGGGGGTAGGTTAACACAGGACATTTGCAAACCTGACAAAGACGACAGAAGAAACGTCACAAAACGAAATCAATAGTGGTTCCAAAATCACCTTGTTACTGCCTTGAGGCTAGTTTACCAAATGTGCCGCCGCATGTAGCAATAAAAGCTTTCAAGATATCACTACAACTACAAGCGATTGGCCGGATGTAGTAATAAAACCTACAAAAATAGAACTATAACCGGACGTCCGGATGTAGTGATAAAACCTACAAAAATATCACTATAACCGGACGTCCGGATGTAGTGATAAAACCTACAAAAATATCACTATAACCGGACGTCCTGGTGTAATGATAGTCCGGATGTACTGATAAAAAAATTTGGTCCCGAGGGCTATCACTACATCCGGACTTCACTGTATAATCTCATCCATTCATATATCCAGTCATTGGTCTTGGTTTGGGTGGCTATACCCTCACCAGTACAGAGGACTTTGCAAACTAAATGTGGAGAAGAACATTGAGTGCATATTATAAGGGCAATATCTAGAAAGCAACAAGAATATATATACCAACTGCCAATGAGTTTTAATGCACAAAAAAACTAACAATACATTTAGCATCCACAGTTGTCTTAGTATATGAAAAAATAAATATAAAAATAAAAAAGTCATAAATAGGAAAACCAAGGAATCTTGCAATTCAGTATTGCACAGTTGTTCTCACAATGTACCACCAGACCTGGGAACCCCTGTTTTGCACTTTGAGTATTCTCAAACAAACTTGGTGTATTTTCAAAAAAATGAGCGTACTCCACACATGTATTTGCACATCCATGATTAAAACATGCCTCATGCGCGTCCGTCACACCGTTAATTAAGTTTACCTATACATTGTACATTTAAAACAAATGCTTTTTTCAATTTTTACTGACAAAAACTGTACCGTATTTGACGAACTACAAGCGGCAACTTTAAAAAAAAAAAAAATCGCATTGCGGCTTATAAAAAGATGCGGCTAAAACGTTACCTAAACTTGAATAGCATTTACCTAATGCAAGTCGCCGCGGATTTTCATTTCGCTCGATTAGCGATTACCGGTACTTTATTAGCTCTCTACTCAAGGCTCGGCGCTTTTCTCTTTCTTTCGCGAATCTTCGTTTGTCAACAAGTCGTCGTGACAAGCGTACAGAAAAAAACAGATGTATCAGGATCTCGCGCGCGCGAAATTTCGTTTTTTTGTGTCTCGCGATAGTTGGAGGAGCGAGAGCCGCCATGTTGTGTTTTCGTCTGCTCGAAAGGTGCGCAAAAGTCGTAAATCATCCCAAAAAAGCTTATTCCGGGCGGGACTACATGTGTGTGGTGGTTACAAATTGTGTGTGTGTGCTATTTTTCGTCAAACTTGTTCACTTTTCTTCTTTGTTTCACTCGTTTATTCTCGGAGCCGATTTCGCTAAATACCGTACTTTCGTTTGCCTGGTTGTTTTGATCAATTGACACGATCCGATTATATTTTTTTCGACGGCGGCTAATATAGTGATGTAATCATGTGCCAAAATACTGGATCGGCTTCAGGATGGGCTTGTGAAGAAAAGTAGTCCAGGAATTTTTCTCGTTGTATTTTTTTCCCACTGACCGTATTGAGCGTATTCTCGACAATTATGGGTACAAAATACGGCGAAATCGTATGGGTTCCCAGGTCTGTACCACCCACAGGGAGCACAGCACCTTTCACATGTATCTTTTGTACCATCACAATAATTTGTTTCCTTCCTAAAATCTAAAAAAACAAAGGGACATAAGTGCTATAAATAAAGTCAACATGACTGTGCAACAAGAGTAAGCCAGACTTATGCGGAACCAGTCTCCTGGTACCTGAGAGAATAATGAGCATGAAAAAAACCAGGCGACTTTCATGTAAATGGTGCTGCGTGCCCTCGGCGGTACTTAGTGGGAATAACATTCTATCCTTTATAAAGTTTTGATTTTAAAAAACTTTTGATTTCACACTTTTGGTATTGACTTCTAGCTCAGACAGTAACTAACATCCTTGTTATTCGGCGAACGCAAGAAGAAGAAGAATCCTTGTTATTAAACATAAACATATTGCACAGACTTTAATAACAGTACTGACTCAGAAGAGAAACTATAGGTACAGTAGTCACTCTATTGCAAGGCTTCTAGCAACTTGGAAAGTAAAATTAGTTTGCAGAAGAGAGCAAATCCTACAACAAACAAATTACAACAACAAAAGTTTGAAATGTGAAGAAAAAAACAACAACATTAAAGCAAGTTCTCAGAAAGAGAGTAAATCTCAATTTACATGTGTGTCCCTGACCGAGTTATCACTGATTTGAACACATAGAATTTCAGATTAAGTACATGTACCGACCCATGCAAGTAAACAAATATATACACTATCAGCAAAAGCAACTCCAACCATAACATTGCGTTACAACAGATTTTTCCACTAACGGTACTATATAAGAATTTGTTTCTACACAACTTTGCCAAAGCAGAAGAGAACTGTATCACATTCATGTTTGCATAGGTCTATCGATCCCTTATGTACAGATCTCTGCAATCAGTGCATTTTGTTTGTGTACAAATTAAATTTGCACTTGTATGCGCACCATTTTGTCCTGTCAGTGTAAAATGGTACAAACGCACAGAGGTGTACAAATTCTACCTGTACATGTGTTTATGTATCTTTGTGAATGCAACAGCCTTGTACATTACAGTACTGCTGACTGAAAACCGCAGTGCTGCTAGCAGGCACATCAAACCACAGTGCTGCTAGCAGGCACATCAAACCACAGTGCTGTTAGCAGACACATCAAACCACAGTGCTGATAGCAGGCACATCAAACCACGGTACTGATAGCAGGCACATCAAACCACAGTACTGATAGCAGGCACATCAAACCACAGTGCTGCGAGCAGACACATCAAACCACAGTGCTGCTAGTAGGCACATCAAATCACAGTGCTGCTAGCAGGCACATCAAACCATAGTGCTGATAGCAGACATATGGAACGCCTCAACTGCCTTATGTTGATACAAAACATGTTGGGTCAACTTGTCATGACTTTGAGTGGTTCTGTCATGATGTTGGGTGGTTTTGTCATGATGTTGGACCACCCAACATAACGACAAAACCCCAAGACAAGACATGTTTACACAGAAAAAAATGCGTTACCAGAAAGACAAGTTGACCGAACATAATAATAGAAGGGTTAACCAATAGAAGCACTTAACATAATGACAAAACCACCCTACATAATGGCAAGTTGACCCACCATAATGACAAAACCACTCAATATAATGACATAAGCACCCAACATCATGACAAAATCACCCAACACAATGACAAAACCACCCAACATAATGACAAAACCACCCAACAGTATGACATGACCACCCAACATAATGACAAGTTGACACAACATAATGACATGACCACCCAACATAATGACATAAGCACCCAACATCATGACAAAACCACCCAACATCATGACAAAACCACCCAACATCATGACAAAACCACCCAACATCATGACAAAACCACCTAACATCATGACAAATACACCCAACATCATGACCAGTTGACCCAACATAATGACAAAACATCATGACAAAACCACCCAACATCATGACAAAACCACCTAACATCATGACAGAACCACCCAACATCATGAAAAAACCACCCAAAGTCATGACAAGTTGACCCAACATAATGTTTTGTATCAACATAAGGCAGTTGAGGCGTTCCATACAGACACATCAAACCACAGTGCTGTTAGCAGACACATCAAACCACAGTGCTGTTAGCAGACACATCAAACCACAGTGCTGTTAGCAGACACATCAAACCACAGTGCTGTTAGCAGACACATCAAACCACAGTGCTGTTAGCAGACACATCAAACCACAGTGCTGCTAGCAGGCACATGAAACCACAGTGCTGTGGGTGTGAAAGTTAATGGACTCTTGGCCAGCAAATCTAAAGGGTTAAAGGTACCTTCCATGTTGTGTAAGCAATCATGTTCACCACCACAAATATGCGCAGCTTTCTTCAACTTCAATCTATGCACACAATCAACACCTCGGCTGCTTCCTGTACGCATTTGGAATTCTTTGTTGAATCCATTTTGTAAGTGACACCAATCAATGTCCATCTGCTATATTAATTCATCACAAAATTCGGACTCTGCACATAATGCAGCCATGCTGGTATGTTGCTAAGCGACAAGATGCTCTTATGCCATGTGAAAGCCTGGACGGGTCTGAGGTGGAGAACTTCATTATGTATGCGAGAATGATGGTACAGTGGAACCCTTTTAAGACCTCCAAAAATATGAGAAAACCAGGTCTTAAAACAGGGAGTCTTAAAAGGGAGTAACATTTACAGAGGTTATGAACAGAAAAAGCAGAGTCTTCAAAAGGGGAAGTCTTAAATTGGGTGGTTCCATTTAAACCTTTTAATGACTAGAATTAAAGCGCTGTGGACTGTGGAGGGGGCTGGCTGGTCTGGGTGCTGTGATAGCTGGCAGAAGGGGTGCCCTGAACCAACAGCCCCTTACTGGCACTGTCACTCCTGTCTGGCTGAGGCTGCAGACACGTCTCGCTCATACCCCACAGCTGCAAGTAGGAGAAAAAACAGGAACATTAATGATATAAACATGTAACATCCGATTCCTGATACATGCAGACTCGTCGCGATATAACCTTCGTGGTTGAAAACGACGTTAAACACCAAATAAAGAAAGAAAGAAAGAATACATGCACAGCCTAGCGGTGACCTTACAAGTCATTTTCTCCTGCTGATAAGCCAATATCTGCATAGTTGGTGTGCATGAACTTCAGTCTGGGCATGATCATTCCACAACATTTTCAGTCTGTAGGTCAAATGATCTGACTTTTATCTTCTCTTCAAAATTCCTTATAACCCCTCTGGAATTGTCAATGACACAATCGCTTTTATTTATTTATTTACTAGCAGTCAGGCCCGGCTTCGCCCGGGTGTTTCTGCTCTCCCCTCTCTCAGAAACCTCTCGAATCTTATTCCAATGTGGATAAGAAAAATGACAGTGTGAGCTCATACATTTGGATGTATAGGCAAGGCAAGTTTCTATTTGGTTCAACGTGTTCTTCGTGATTTGTTTACCCCTTCTCACACCCACTGTAGTTACCGTCTGATCAAAGCACGCATACCTCATGAGTGAGCGCGTCATACCTTTTTGAACAGGGGAGAGAAATCTGTAAATTCTCGTGATCTTTCACTGAGGCGATCGTTTCGTAAACATTATTCACGATGATCTGGAAGGCAGGGAGGGGGAGCAGGGGGCAGGGTTAGTGTGTGTGTGTGTGGGGAGGGGGGGGGGGGCGGCGGGATGATAGTGGGCGGGGGGTAACCCTTGAGAATGACACGGTATACTGGTTTGATGAGAGTTACCTCCCTTCCGTGGGTGACAAACCATGACTTACCTTCCTTGCACTATATAGACTGTATTGATAGATGGGGAGGGTAATTATCCGAGGAAGGAAACAATGTCTGGAGAAACTAAAACCCAGGTGCACATTTGTGGGTCCAGGGCAGTGTGCATGCAAAATATCTTGTGCTTATCTTTTGCCATCTCTGAGGTATGGCGACCACAGACAGACAGACAGACACACACACACAGACAGACAGACACTCTCTTTTATTTATATGTATAGATTAAGGAGATTTCTATAGCGCATAACTAAAAGCACTATGCTTTATGAATGGGGCTTGCCCCGCACCTGGCTGTAATTGCATGATGTCTTCATGATACCAATGATCTAGGGAGTCTTCGTATACTTGGACCTTCAGATATTCCAAAAAGTAAAAGTCTGAAAGGTGTAAATAGGGTGGGAGTCGTTACTGTCGAAACTCTTACTGTTGAGACGATCCCCAAATTTGGATTTTTTTTTCTTTCTTTCTTTATTTGGTGTTTAACGTCGTTTTCAACCACGAAGGTTATATCGCGACGGGGAAAGGGGGGGGAGATGGGATAGAGCCACATGTCAATTGTTTCTTGTTCACAAAAGCACTAATCAAAAAATTGCTCCAGGGGCTTGCAACGTAGTACAATATATTACCTTACTGGGAGAATGCAAGTTTCCAGTACAAAGGACTTAACATTTCTTACATACTGCTTGACTAAAATCTTTACAAACATTGACTATATTCTATACAAGAAACACTTAACAAGGGTAAAAGGAGAAACAGAATCTGTTAGTCGCCTCTTACGACATGCTGGGGAGCATCGGGTAAATTCTTCCCCCTAACCCGCGGGGTTTTTTTTTTGGTTTTTTTTTTGAAAGGTAACAAAAATCAGATTAACTTGAAACTTAGTGAACTGATTATGCATAAGCTGAAATTAAGGTACACCAAATATGCAATAATTCACTAAACAGATGTTATTAACATTTATATGGGTGGCATTTTTCTTGGGTCACCCTGTATGAGTCTAAGCAACAATAAAGTCTCTACGAACACAACAGGAAAAGCTGAGAAAATATAATACTGTATATGTAATTTTGTGCCAAAAGAGTATAAACATGTTAAATGACAAGCTTCTTCTTCTTCTGCTTTCGATATTCATTGCCGTCATATCTCCAGGTTGGTCAGGCTACCATGAAGTCCGCAGTCTTCTGCAGTTCGGCAGCCGGTCCCCAGAGCTTGGTGCCCAGGAGATGACAAGCAAGCCTCCACATTTGAACGTCAGAGTGAACTGCCTTAACCTGGATTTCCCAGGCAATACCGTATTATAGAATTGTAAGCTGTGTTTTGCGTGAGCATAATAAACATGCATCTACAGCCATGGTAAGTTCCCAAGATATCAGTTCTCGTCACAGGAAATAATTATAATTAAATTAAGGAACTTCTCTGAAGACAAAATATGGCAGCCTTCCAGGTTGAGGTATATATGTATTTCAAACATGTCACACACACACAACCTTCTTGTATTGCTGTTGCTAACCTTTCAGTGATCATTTATCTGAGAATGGTTAGCAACAGCAACAGCAATACTGAAAGCAAAATGATAATGATGATGATGATGATGATGATGATGATGATGACGACAACGATAGTTTTGTGAACATTTAACCAAGGATGGTCAACAGCAGCAAAATTGAAAGGAAAATGATGGTGGTGTTGAAGATGATGATGATGATGATGATGATGATGATGATGACAACGACGATGACAACGATAGTTTTGTGAACATTTAACCAAGGATGGTCAACAGCAGCTAAACTGAAGTGAAAATGATGGTACACAACAGTGTTAGTTACATTACTATAATTAGGATGGATTGTGATGTGGAATTAGTGAGCCAAAAAGCACAACATTTACATTTCTCACCACCAGAACGGCCACAATGACGCCCAGAAGTCCTCCGGCCAGAACGTCCGACCAGTGATGCTTGTAGTCGGAGATGCGCGACAGACAGGTGTAGAAGGCCAACAGGAGGAACACTGTTTGGAGGAACGGCTTGAGAAGTATCATACCTTGCCACGTAAATCTCCTCTGCAAATACAGCTGCAGATAGGGAAATGAAAAAATGTTGTAAAAGCACACCTGTGGTAAAATGAATTATGAAGAAATGCAAGAGGGTAAAATCAAAGACAACTGTTTGCTGTAACCACAGAAACAGAAAACAATACAGAGAAATAAACATACTTTTCATTCTCCATGAACAAGACTAATAATAATAATAATAATAATAATAATAATAATAATAATAATAATAATAATAATAATAATAATAATAATAAAGTATATTTAAATTGCGCCTATCCCTTACAAAAAACAAAAATATTTGGCTCTAAGCGCATTACAACATGTGTAGGGACTTGGTACAATCAAGTCTGACAAATACAATAACACAATATACAGTCGGTCTCTTAGGTAAAACTGGGAAAAGCAGCTTCAACATTTGAACACTGCCACCAGAAGATCCTCCAACAATGCACACAGCTTTACAACATGCATCTATGCACAAATACAGCCAAAGAACATGGAGCCAATAGGAACCAGAAAAAGCTCCCATAACAAAACCATCCAGCGAACGACGAAGAAGAAGAAGAACAAAACTATCAATGTCGATGTGCAACAAGTCACCCAACGCAAATGGCCAAAGAACAACAACAAAGCAATGATGATAAAACAGTTATACTCAATGGCTAATAACGAGGCAGAACTAAATAGTATCGACACAAGATTAAAACAAAACATATTCCTGGAGACACATTTATACATGTATCAAATAATCAATATACAAAATACAGCCCTCGCACACTCGCACACACACGCCAAGGCACGTGTAGTCGCACTCATACACCGCGACAGCTATCGCGCGGACGTACCAGGGAAAAACAGACCCGCACGCCGATTTCAAACACGGAAATAAACAAAGAAACAGGCACATGAAACAGCAACCCGCCCCCAGCCGGCCCACAGCGCGCTACGATGGGAAGTGACCCCTCTCCTCAATGTGGCAGATACTGAACAGGCTAGGGGTTGAAGTATTGCCGGAAGAGCAGTTTTTAGAGAGGACTTGAAGGAAAGGAGAGAGGTAGAAAGGCGGACAGACATGGGCAGAGAGTTCCAAATAGAGGGAGCTGTGTAGATAAAGGCGCGCTTGCCGAAAGCGTTCAGTTTGATGCGTGGGACAACAAGGTGCCCTGCGACAGCGGATCTGAGGTTGCGTGTAGGGACGTGTGGCTTTAAGAGCGAAGACAGGTAAGAAGGGGCAGAGTCTTGAAGGCTACGGTAACACAGGGTAGCTATTTTATATGTTATGCGTGCTTTGATTGGTAGCCAGCAACAAGATAACAAAATAACACTAGGATGCAGTACGTCAATGCACTTACCGCCAAAAAGAGGGAAACGAAAATGGCCATGGATGAGTGACCCGAGGGAAAAGAGACCCTGCAAAGGATTGAGATAAATGTTTCACTGCAGATGTAAACGTCTGCACTTAAACAGTGTTGAAAAAATGTTAGGGGAACAAAAGCTGTGAGTTCTTCTTTTCAGGGACCAACGACATACTTACCTCCCCTGAATAAATCTTTGTAAAAGCTACATCTAGTAGAATGACATGTAACATGAAAGAAAGCTGAATTAAAAAAACATTGTTGAAGTTTGGATACACAAAGAAATTCACCAAAAAGGAGGTGCACTCTCATTTAAGTACTCTCTCAATTGAAACAAGCTTTTGAAAGAGCTATTCAACATCAACCGGGTTCGGGTGAAAACGTCATCAATATATACAGTCTCCCTTTCCTGATGTCTAACCTCAAAGAATTTCTGGGAGGTTGTGAGTTTGAGTACTCATATATTTAGTTCAGTCTCTTTTAGACACAATCATCAACATAGATTGATGTACCTCAAACTCTCATGCTCTAACAGCAACATAGATTGATGTACCTCAAACTCTCATGCTCTACCAGCAACATAGATTGATGTACCTCAAACTCTCATGCTCTACCAGCAACATAGATTGATGTACCTCAAACTCTCATGCTCTACCAGCAACATAGATTGATGTACCTCAAACTCTCATGCTCTACCAGCAACATAGATTGATGTACCTCAAACTCTCATGCTCTAACAGCAACATAGATTGATGTACCTCAAACTCTCATGCTCTAACAGCAACATAGATTGATGTACCTCAAACTCTCATGCTCTAACAGCAACATAGATTGATGTACCTCAAACTCTCATGCTCTAACAGCAACATAGATTGATGTACCTCAAACTCTCATGCTCTAACAGCAACATAGATTGATGTACCTCAAACTCTCATGCTCTACCAGCAACATAGATTGATGTACCTCAAACTCTCATGCTCTAACAGCAACATAGATTGATGTACCTCAAACTCTCATGCTCTACCAGCAACATAGATTGATGTACCTCAAACTCTCATGCTCTAACAGCAACATAGATTGATGTACCTCAAACTCTCATGCTCTAACAGCAACATAGATTGATGTACCTCAAACTCTCATGCTCTAACAGCAACATAGATTGATGTACCTCAAACTCTCATGCTCTAACAGCAACATAGATTGATGTACCTCAAACTCTCATGCTCTAACAGCAACATAGATTGATGTACCTCAAACTCTCATGCTCTAACAGCAACATAGATTGATGTACCTCAAACTCTCATGCTCTAACAGCAACATAGATTGATGTACCTCAAACTCTCATGCTCTAACAGCAACATAGATTGATGTACCTCAAACTCTCATGCTCTAACAGCAACATAGATTGATGTACCTCAAACTCTCATGCTCTAACAGCAACATAGATTGATGTACCTCAAACTCTCATGCTCTAACAGCAACACAGATTGATGTACCTCAAACTCTCATGCTCTAACAGCAACAAACAAAACAAAAGAAAACTTTGTCCAAACATCTGTACTCACATATTTCCTGATAGATTCTTATTTTCACAAGTAGTTAAACAACTTGAAGTGGAAGGGAATCTTGAATATAAAACTTGTCTTCTTTCATCACTATGTTAAATTGAAGCATAATTTATTTGGACATGGTACCCAAATATGCATGCAAAGCAATTTACACCAAAGCCCGAATGGGAGGACAGCCTTCTTGAGGGTGAGTTGAGCGTACGTACCTTGCTTCCTGTATGGCCGCTGTGTCGTTCCCTGTACAGATGTCGGCTTCTATGTAGGCCTTGTCTGGGCTCACTTTGCTCAAGTCTGGCGCACAAATTGTAAAAAAATGTGGTCGCAACCTGCCCACATACACAGCATCATTTCAAACAGAAAATTTAAGCGACCAAAAAGTGATTCGCTAATTTCTAATTAAGTGTCAAATCAAATCATACTGCTACATCAAGTAACACCTTGAACATGTTTCCACACATGAAGAGTTATATTATAAAAGCAACTTAGTTGCTGATACAATTCATCTAACTATGCAGGCTGATACTTTTAGAATGTAAAAGCACTCACTTTTATTAAAAAATTGCAAACTTTCTAGGTATGAAATATACTGAAACCAAAGTGTCCGAAAGCATTCACTTGATAGGATTTTGAAGTTCGTGTATGTTTTTTTTAGAGTGACACACAAAACACAGTGATGACAAGGGGGTGGAACATGGATACTGTCTCTGAGTCAGCACATAAAGTTAACCAGTGTCCAGCCCGGCCCGGATTCAAACAGCTGGCTCAGGGATCACAAGTCCAGTGCTCTACCAACTGAGCTACCGAGCCCCAGCTGCACAACCAATACAATAGCACATTGGTTTCAATGTAAGCACTGAAAACCATTTGTATAATAATGCATCAATTTTTCAGCCTACAAAATCCCTTTCAATGCCATTTTAAATGCTGCCTCAGCTTTCTTTTCTCTGTTTTCTTCTCTCATGTAACGTACGTCTGTCAGTCTCATTGCCTTCAGAAAGACACTATACAAGATTCCTCTCACACAAGTGGCGCTTGAATGAAATCAAGCAGACATACCCACCCTCTCATTCTCTCCGCTACCCCCGCACACTGCAAGTTACCCACCTGCCAATGGCATATTTGGGAACATTAGTGGAGATGTGTGTGACAACCACCCCGAAGTAGAACATGAGACAGGCTCTGTAGACGTTCCATAACCACTCTTTCACCAAATCACGCTTGGCTTTTGCACTGCTGCTGCTGTTGTTGTTGTTGTTGTTGTGTGCCAGCCTGATCCAGCCTCCTTCTATCAAAATGATCTGAGTGACAGACAAAAGCCAAATCAGTTTACTACTGTGAGTTTCAAAACCTACTGTAACTCAAGTTTTACATATTATTGTATTCCTCATTTGCTGGGCAGTTTCAAATCTTCTGGTATGTGAGACAAGCCTTTCTCTCCATAAAAATTAAAAATATACATATTGCTGCAACCTGCAATGACCTAGCTAGCAGATAACACACTTGCTGAAAAAGGACACCCCTCCCCCCAAACCTGATACATGCAATTCATATATACCCTAAATCAATTATTATTGGTTCAATTAATATGGTAAATATCCAGAATATTTTGTTAACAATAAAGTGAAAGATTCATTGTAAACCTTGCAATTAATACAAAACAGTCTTATACCCACGGTTGGCATGAACCCGTTTTAGACCCAAGGTTGTCAAGAACCAGGCTTACAGCCAAGGTTGGCATGAACCAGTGATATACCCAAGGTTAGCATTAACCAGTGATATACCCAAGGTTGGCATGAAACAGTCATATACCCAAGGTTAGCATGAAGCAGTCATATACCTAAGGTTGGCATGAACCAGTCATATACCTAAGGTTGGCATGAACCAGTCATATACCCAAGGTTGGCATGAACCAGTCATATACCCAAGGTTGGCATGAACCAGTCATATACCCAAGGTTGGCATGAACCAGTCATATACCCAAGGTTGGCATGAACCAGTCATATACCCAAGGTTGGTATGAACCAGTCATATACCCAAGGTTGGCATGAACCAGTCATATACCCAAGGTTAGCATGAACCAGTGATATACCCAAGGTTGGCATGAAGCAGTCATATACCCAAGGTAGGCATGAACCAGTCATATACCCAAGGTTGGCATGAACCAGTCATATACCCAAGGTTGGCATGAACCAGTCTTATACCCAAGGTTGGCATGAACCAGTCATATACCCAAGGTTGGGATAAAACATTCTTACAGCCAGAGTTGGCAGAGCGAAGCCCACTCCATACAGCACTGCCACTGGCACTGTTGACCCTTCATGGTATGGGTGCATCAAACTCTCGTCATCCCTGAAAAAGCCTCGATGGAATGGCGTTGCCAGCTGACGTATCAGAACAGAGCTGACTCCAACTGAAAAGAAAGAAAAGCAGATTATGTAGTAAAAGGTTGCCTTTGATGCAAAATTTATAAATACATCTTCTTCTTCTGCCTTGTTAGTATGAAACTCTCATACATATTTCATCCAGATCCACTTCGATTGCTACATATAGACTTTGTTGACGTAGAGATTACAAATTTTGTATTTGGCGAAAACATTTCTGCTCATTACGAACGTTTACCGAACGGTCAGGTTTCAACCAGCGCAGAGTGATTCCAAGTTGTGTCCAACAGAGACTGATGATGTCAGTGATGTGGATTTAGCCTGGACACTTAAGTCATGGACCCCTGTCTTTAGCCACAGCCTGCAGCAAAAACACCCTGATGATGATGAAGTGCACCCACTTTGCGAGTCCAACTATAGGCCCCTTCCGTGTACTCAGGGGAAGATGAATATAGGCACGCTTTGGATAAACATGCGATTGATAAAGCTCAGTAATGAATCAGAGATAATTACTGTATTGAGAAAAAGGTTGCTCAGCTTTTGAGGTTGCTCATTCACATGCTCTGTATCCTGTATGTGTGACGACTGACGGGTTGTGTTGTGAGTGCCGTGTGTGTGTGACGGGTTGTGTGTGTGTGTGTGTGTGAGTGATGTGTGTGTGTGTGTACACGCGTTATCAGGATTTATGTATACATACTGATAATTATGACAGAGATATCACCAACCACACCCAATGCGCATCGCACGGTTGCTGACTCTGCCATGTTGTTCAGGGGAAGTCACTCGCCTGACTCATTCTTCAGATCAAAAGGAAGGGCAAGTTTCAGCGGCGACCGCGACTCTACTCTAGTCTGTTCGTCAACTGCGCATGTCACTCTGCCATCTGGCTGCCTTGTTTCGCTTTCGATTTTAAAACATAATTTCGGCGCCGTGTTTGTTTGTTTCACCATTCTACGGTAAAATGAAGTACACTTACTGTAACAGGTCTCAGTCATACTATAGAGTTAACCTCGGCGGTCAGTCGGCGGTCGGACGAAGGCTTCAAAACTGTCTATACAATGATGATGATCGAACATAAGTTACCGCTGGTGAGTATGACCGTGACAGTCATAGTCAAGGCCGTGGCTCTGTTTACTCTCATTCAATTCATTCGTGAAATTCGACTTTCTTTTTAAAAATTGTTATATCTTCGTCAAGCCGATCGATTTTCAGAAGGAGTCAATATTTTATTTTTAGCTTTTTTAACAGACGGTGCGAGGGCATTCCTAAGAGGTCATTCAAACGCTAAAAGCATTTTTCCGCTCAATATGAGTTGGGTTTACTGTGCGGCTCAATAACAATCTTATTACAGGTGTAATATTATTTCTGGTCTTGTCATATTCAGTAAAACCGTCTGAACATTTTTGCACTTTCTAAATCATCAGTTTTATTTACAGTCTAAATGTCAAGGTTGGCAAATCCAAAAAACGGAGTCTCTCTGTATAATTATGACAGGTCTTGAAATCCTGTAATTGACGTGATGCTCTCCTCTGTACCCTCAGGGCAACGGACTGCCGTTTCAAAAACGGAGAGCATATCAAGTTTCTGTATTCTAAATGTGGTCTTATCAGGTTATCAAATGTCACTCAAAGGTATTTTTTTTCGTCGGAGATGACTCCAGAGTTAGGGGAAGGGCTCCTAATATGGACCGGCTCCTAAGTATGGACCACCTCCAGTTCTGACAAACTAACGGCGCTAGAGCGCTCAAAAACAATTTCATTCGCTGTATTCATCCTCTCTGGATAACTTGCACATGTCAAAACTGTTGCAGAAACACAAACCTCAAAACCGTTAGGCTTATTCTCTTTTTTTCACTTTTGGGAGCGTTCACTCTAAATTTGCCGCCTAAAACGGACTCGTTTCTGCCCACAGCCAAAGCTTTTATCACACAAAACTTGCTATATATGACAGCTAAGACCGTATTTGTTACATTTTAGCAGTGTTGACCCCGAGTTTCTACTGCAAACAAAACATAATAGCAAAATATCAAAGTATGTGTGAGTCCCCTAATATGGACCACCTTCAACAAATCGAAAAAAATAAAAGCTAAAGGCTATTTTCATTAATTCATTAAGAAGCTTGCTGAAAATAACCTATAACTAGCCCTCGAGATTTCAAAAAAATATAACAAATAGTCTTCTTTTCGTGGAAGTTGATAATTTCACTTATTTTCACTATGTTTTTGATAAGCTTCTTTAGTTTCCTGGTGTGCTTCAAATAATGCTCTCATCAACCCAAAACAGATAAATCTAAAGCATATTTTAATTAGTCTGACCTGCACACTAAGTTGTATCATGTTATTTTGAAGTATAGGGGGCTTTTTACAGTGATTCGTGAAGGCCTCTCCACTGGTCCATATTAGGCGCCCAGGCTCCTAACCCTATGGACCATTTGTGATTTTTTCTGTATTTAATTTTTGCTGAATGTCTATCAAAGCTATTTTACTCTAATTAGGCCTAACGGTTAACCTAAGAGAGAAGGACTACCAAACATAAAATAAAACTTCTTCGCAAGAAAACAAGTCAGCATGAAACAAAAAGCGGTCCATAGGAGCCCTTCCCCTAAAACTGGTGTTAACGTTTCATTAAATTGTCCTCTCAGCATGCATTCTGACACAAGTAGGCCTACATCAACTTCTTGTAAAATGATCCACTTGTGATTGTAAATATTCTGCTCGCAGTTCAGTTAATATTACATCACGCTTCCTTACATCATTAACAACGAGATGCATTGTTTGAACGCCGTCTTTGTTCATCGTCAGTGGCATTGCTATCACATGCAAGGTATCATCATCAGACCCCGTATGAAAGCCTACTCTCCATACAGTATATCCGAAAAGCACATAACGTTGGTGATGTGAGGTACTGAGATACACTACTAGTACCGTACCGTGAAGAGCACAATACACATAACAACACATGGGCTTTCAGCCCTTCAAGCTGAGACAAAGACACTGCTGACAAGAAACGCAATCGGCTAGACTGATAATAATGAAACGAAAATGGCGCTTATCCTGTTATCCATGGATTAGACGCAGGTTTACTGTAACTGATGTGTGTTTAGCAGCAACTGTTGAGAATAAATCGGAGAAGCTTGATTTTTACCAACCCGCATTAGCCAGATTTATTCACAACAGTTGCTGCTAAACACACATCAGTTACATTAAACCTGCTTCTAATCCATGCATATAAATGATGGTTTTGAGGGGGAGGGGAGAGAACATTTTTAGATTCTTTTTGGCCGATTCGGATGAGTTTGTTTGTCCACAAGCGGGGAGTAAGTCACTCCTGGGAGTACATCTGTCATGCTCAAGCGGAGTTGGTTTTTACATTTAGTCAAGTTTTGACTAAATGTTTTAACGTAGAGGCGGGAATCGAGACGAGTATGTGCGTGTATGTGCGTGTGTGTGTGTGTGTGTGTGTGTGTGTGTGTGTGTGTCTGTCTGTGTGTGTGTGTGCAGTGTGTAGAGCGATTCAGACTAAACTACTAGACCGATCTTTATGACATTTGACATGAGAGTTCCTGGGTATGAAATCCCCGAACATTTTTTTTCATTTTTTTGATAAATGTCTTTGATGACGTCATATCCGGCTTTTCGTGAAAGTTGAGGCGGCACTGTCACGCCCTCATTTTTCAACCAAATTGGTTGAAATTTTGGTCAAGTAATCTTCGACGAAGCCCGGACTTCGGTATTGCATTTCAGCTTGGTGGCTTAAAAATTAATTAATGACTTTGGTCATTAAAAATCTGAAAATTGTAAAAAAAAATAAAAATTTATAAAACGATCCAAATTTACGTTCATCTTATTCTCCATCATTTTCTGATTCCAAAAACATATAAATATGTTATATTTAGATTAAAAACAAGCTCTGAAAATTAAATATATAAAAATTATTATCAAAATTAAATTGTCGAAATCAATTTAAAAACACTTTCATCTTATTCCTTGTCGGTTTCTGATTCCAAAAACATATAGATATGATATGTTTGGATTAAAAACACGCTCAGAAAGTTAAAACAAAGAGAGGTACAGAAAAGCGTGCTATCCTTCTTAGCGCAACTACTACCCCGCTCTTCTTGTCAATTTCACTGCCTTTGCCATGAGCGGTGGACTGACGATGCTACGAGTATACGGTCTTGCTGAAAAATGGCATTGCGTTCAGTTTCATTCTGTGAGTTCGACAGCTACTTGACTAAATGTTGTATTTTCGCCTTACGCGACTTGTTTTTCTTCATAGGGGAGTGACATTTTCCTATGTACTTTTTACTCGGGAGTAAATCCTGTCGTGGAGAGTAATTCGCGTGTGTAACACGAAAAAATTACTCCCACGAGATTTTTACTCCGGAGTAAACATTTCGTACGAAAAAGTTACTCCCTTTACGAAACTAAAGCACTCCCCCATTACACGAGAAAATTACTCCCCAAGACAGGTGAGTTCCGAGTAAACATTTCGTACAAAAATGTTACTCCCCTGACGAATAAATGACGAATAAATTACTTCACCCCAACACAAGCAATTTAACTTCCCATGCCAGGTGTACGAAATTTTTACTCCCTTATCCCCTGTTAGTCTTGGTGGTGGAATGGGTGGAAGGAGGGTAGCGCGACATTCGTGTGCGCAAGATCACTTATTGGCATTATCCCTTCGCTCGCATCACATTTTTGCGTACGAGATTTTTACTGGAAGTAAAACAAGTCGCGTAAGGCAAAAATACAACATTTAGTCAAGTAGCTGTCGAACTCACAGAATGAAACGGAACGCAATGCAATTTTTCAGCAAGACCGTATACTCGTAGCATCGTCAGTCCACCGCTCATGGCAAAGGCAGTGAAATTGACAAGAAGAGCGGTTTAGTAGTTGCGCTGAGAAGGATAGCACGCTTTTCTGTACCTCTCTTCGTTTTAACTTCCTGAGCGTGTTTTTAATCCAAACATATCATATCTATATGTTTTTGGAATAAGGAACCGACAGGGAATAAGATGAAAGTATTTTTAAATTGATTTCGACAATTTAATTTTGATAATAATTTTTATATTTTTAATTTTCAGAGCTTGTTTTTAATCTAAATATAACATATTTATATGTTTTTGGAATCAGAAAATGATGGAGAATAAGATAAACGTAAATTTGAATCATTTTATAAAAACATTTTTCTTTTTACAATTTTCAGATTTTTAATGACCAAAGTCATTAATTAATTTTTAAGCCACCAAGCTGAAATGCAATACCGAAGTCCGGGCTTCGTCGAAGACTACTTGACGAAAATTTCAACCAATTTGGTTGAAAAATGAGAGCGTGACAGTGCCGCCTCAACTTTCACAAAAAGCCGGATATGACGTCATCAAAGACATTTATCAAAAAACCGAAAAAAACATTCGGGGATATCAATCCCAGGAACTCTCATGGAAAATTTCATAAAGATCGGTCCAGTAGTTTGGTCTGAATCGCTCTACACACACGCACGCACGCACGCACACACACACACACACACACACACATACACCACGACCCTCGTCTCGATTCCCCCCTCGATGTTAAAACATTTAGTCATAACTTGACTAAATGTAAAAAATGGGGAGTAAAAATTTCGTGGAGGGAGTCATTTTTTCGTGCCTTGGGGAGTTCTTTTCTCGTACGAAAAGTGTACTCGGAGTAAGAATTTCGTGCATAAGACGTTGTATCGATAAACAAAGCGCAAATAAAAAATAATAATAAAAGCAAAGAAAATAGCAACAAGACATGCAAACATCCAACAAAGCCGAGCAAGCAGAATGACAGGTCTAATGAAAAACAAAGAGGCACTGAGTCGGAAACAAGATCGCGATTGACCCAACGTAGCTTCCACATTCGATCACTAAGCTTAATATTTACAACTGGTTTAAACTGTTTTATTCAACGTTTGTGCATTATTTACAAAAAACGCATATTGAGTAAACAACAACAAGCATAATGCTTATAGTGGTGTTTACAACTGAAAGCCGAGGGGGTGGAATACCGAGATGAATCTACAGAACTGTGCATCCTCAAACCTGACATATTCATCCCAACATTTTATGAACTCAAAAACACAGAAAGTTGCTTTCACACACCCGCTTTGATTGCCAGTGATTATCAAAACGGAACTCGTGTGGTTATCAAAACGATACTCGTGTTTCAAAGCATGGCTCCCTGTGTTGATTGTGCACTTATTTTCTCACTACCAAAATGATGACAAAAACGATGTTTGGATGTTTGTTGTCAGACCAGCTTTTTTGTCGGTCCTCGGGGGGCATATCGACTTTTGTTTCATATTTATTGACCGCGGCCTTCGGACCGACAAAAAAGCTGGTCTGTCAACAACCCATCTTATAATGGCTGTCTCGATCTGTGTAAAACGTCATATTTTGGTCAAAAAGACAAATAACATAAACTGTAAGACTTCTTCTTTTTGAGACCTGAAGTTCTCTGAGAGTTTTAGGTCTTGAAATGTGTGGTCCACTGCACAGACCCGATAATTAAGCAAGGAAAGTAAGCGGGAGAGACGATAAGGCCAGCGATTGCGCTCTGCATCTTTCATGCTGCCGCGGCCCGCGGCCGGTGGGCCATGAGAAGGTCAAGACTGAATATGTCTTGTCCACATTAAATTGGAAGAGACAGCCAGTATGCACGGTATGAGCACGGCCGCTTACACCCCCTCATTACCAGCCAACACATGGGCAAGGATGAGAGAGCCATTAATAATAATCTTATCTGTTTGGGGCTGCGTAGAACACGAAGGACTCGACGGCGCAGGGGGCGCAACTTGGAGAGCCGTAACTGCTACCTGTGACGTGATACGACACACACAACAATTAACCAACACTCGCACGCACGCACGGACGAAAACATACTGCTATGCAGGTACGCACGCAGGCAAGCAAACACACTGATACGCACGCATACGCATGTTTTTGTACTTACACCGAATTTTAAAATCATTCCTGGGTAACTCTTAAATGTCTCTCTGTAACTGCACAAAGACACACTTTCTTGTGACAATACAAAACAGAGTAAGCAGATTGAACAGTTAGTCTGGAAAATAAGTGTTGTCAAATGACGGCACTTGTCAAATGTCAATAAAATACTTTGAAAATGATCATTTTATTGCAAGAAAGAGGTTGACGATGACAACATTATTTCGCACAATGATTCTATTGTGTTCAAAGTACCCAAAAACGCTGAGAACCAAAAAACGTTTATGGAACCAACATGTCGTGCAATCTGTCTGTGGCCTTACAAACAAAAACAGACCTCCTTGAAACACTACAAACAAAAACAGACCTCCTTGAAACACTACAAACAAAAACAGACCTCCTTGAAACACTACAAACAAAAACAGACCTCCTTGAAACACTACAAACCATGTTCGAAAGGCACCTACTTGCAAAACGGACTTTTGCTATATATATAGTGTCATGATTCTGCAGGGTCAGTTAACGTGAGTCAATTCCTCTCATTGGAAAAATAAATCACTTTTTTTTGTCATCAACAGCCACAGATAAAAGTTACTGGAACTGGGTTTTTTTCAAAATAGATCTGAAACACATAATTATTGTGTTGTTGAAAACAAGCAAGGAAACAAGCAAATAAGCAAGCAAGCAAAGAAAGAAAGGAAGGAAGAAAGAACGAAAGAAAGAAACAAACAAATAAACAAATAAATACACAAGCACATAAACAATCAAGTAAACAAACAAAATCCTCCTTTGAAGAACCCAGGGAGGGGTCGTCGTCTTTATCCGGGACCGAAAGTGTACAGTCACTGAAAATACACCCCCCCTCTCCTCCAAAACCCATCCACCCCCCTCCCACATTGGCCTCATACCCACTCCTTTCCATCCGCGAAGAAGCTCTGACGGGCAAGACACACACAAAGCAAGCTTTGAGGAGCCCTCACACAAGCAGTTGCTTGTGGTACATCACGGCTGGGTGGCCCGGGATTTAGCTTGGCCCTGCGGAGTTATTGGCCCTTCATACTTTTAACGTGCAGGCGGTCACAGGCATGAACATAGCTCAAGGTGCAGTAACTAGGGCCAGCATTTAGCCACGTACCTGTTTCTTCAGTGTAGGTCCGTCATCGTAGCATCTGTGCAGCCGGACCGTGGAAAAAGTGAGTGAATTGATAAACACGTGGATATTGAGTGTTTGTGTATTTTTGTGCGTGTGTGGTCAGTTTTGTGTGTGTTTTGTTTTGGGGGTGTTTTGTGTGTGTCTGTGTATTTGGTGTGTAACAATAGGCTACAAGCGAGCGTGGGAACAGATTGAAATGTGTTTTTTGTTGACAAGATTAGTGATGAAAGCTAGCGTGTCTAGTTCTCATCGTTATCACTGTCTGATGTTGTGATGTTCGAGCTTGCTTCTTTTTCCTGTTGAAGTTGACTTTTACTGTTACTTGGAACAAAGTTAATTTTAAAAACCTAAGTTTTCTTATTCGGTCAAAACTCTGGAACCTTCTCTTTTAGTATTTGAAAAGAATGGCAAGGCACTGGAACGTTTTAATTTTTGAGTCACTTGAGAAAAAGTGACTCTATGTAATCGGTCAGTGTTAGTCTGTCCGGCCGGCCGTCCGGCCGGCCGGCCGTCCGTAGACACCACCTTAACGTTGGACTTTTCTCGGAAACTATCAAAGCGATCGGGCTCATATTTTGTTTAGTCGTGACCTCCAATGACCTCTACACTTTAACGATGGTTTCGTTGACCTTTGACCTTTTTCAAGGTCACAGGTCAGCGTCAAAGGAAAAATTAGACATTTTATATCTTTGACAAAGTTCATCGGATGTGATTGAAACTTTGTAGGATTATTCTTTACATCAAAGTATTTACATCTGTAGCCTTTTACGAACGTTATCAGAAAAACAAGGGAGATAACTAGCCTTTTCTGTTCGGCAACACACAACTTAACGTTGGGCTTTTCTCGGAAACTATAAAAGTGACCGGGCTCAAATTTTATGTGAACGTGACTCATTGTGTTGTGAATAGCAATTTCTTCCTGTCCATCTGATGCCTCATATAATATTCAGAACTGCGAAAGTGACTCGATCGAGCGTTTGCTCTTCTTGGTAACAAAACAAGACATTCACAACTACATCGACCCAGTGGTCTTTATAGTGGACAAAAAGACAAATAAATGAAGCGAAAACTTATCTCAGATAGTGTTTGTTGTGCCATCAGTTTCTGGCAAGATGGTCACCGCCATCAATGTGAATGTCTTGTTTTGTTATTTTTTTTTAATGTTAATGTCTTGTTTTGTTATTTTTTTTATGTTAGCAGTCTATAATTATGTTTTTGGATTTCTGCGATTAGCAAGTAGTCGCGCTCGGGCGAGCGTCGATTTTCTCAGTTCTTGGTACGGAAACAAGTCTGAAGAATACATTTCAGTTGAAATCGCTACAACACCATGCACCAGAGCGAAATACTGACACAAAATCATTTTAGATTACTGTTAGTCCTCCGTGGCTTATATCTCTTTTAAAGTTTAGCACTGTTCGCATCCGTTGGCACTGTCTCACGGTAAGTAAGAATGCTTCTGTTTCGTTGACTGCTACGCACGTTGATTTTGCTTCGTTGAATGTTGGGACCTGGGCTTTTTTTTTTAACATGCTAAAGATATCTTCTATTTAGCGAAATGATTATTGCTAAGTAATCTTGAGTCCTTCTTGCTGTTCACCCGCAGTTGAGTCAGTATTAATAACGCTAGTTGCGGCACCTCCCTTCTCGTGTCAGCGATCACGTACACCACTTGTGATGCATCCAGGCATATGTACAGGATACAACTCACGAAGACTGTCCTTAAAGCCACTATCCGCCTCCCGTAAACCATCTGTGATCACTGAGCTCCCCGAGCCTTTACATACAGTACAAACATACTTCCATTTGAACTCTCACCGGACGGGAACATCTTGGCTGCTTTCCGTTGAAAGTGAAACATTTTCAAAGAATTTATTTTGTGCAAGTAGAAAGGAAGTACATTGATAAATAATCGGAAGCCTTGTTTTGGTGCACGGTGTCCTCCATAACGAGCGAGCATTTTTCAAAGAATTTATTTTTGCGTGGCCAGCCGGATTTACTATGAAACAAATCGGAAGCCGCGTTTTGGCGCTAGACCTAACTTTAAAAATCTAAATAATAAATAATAACACAAACATTCTTAAGAATTTTTTTCTTCTCATCAAAACAAGATCTGTACATTTCGAAGTTTTGAAAGTTTGAACTTAAAAAGGAAGCCCGTAAGCAGATCACGCAAGGTCGTGTTTACCCAAGCAGACGAATGTTCTGCACATTGCTGGCTTCATTGAAGCCGATAAGTTCGTGTGACTCGCAGTCGTTTGTTGCATTTTAGATTCAGAGGTACACAATAACGTGCTATTGTAGATACAGCGAGTCGCATTGAAATCACAAACTGACGA
Source organism: Littorina saxatilis (assembly GCF_037325665.1). Lineage (NCBI taxonomy): Eukaryota > Metazoa > Mollusca > Gastropoda > Littorinimorpha > Littorinidae > Littorina > Littorina saxatilis. The sequence continues at coordinate 21,482,039 of NC_090251.1, read as the reverse complement.
CTAAATTGTGAGAAATAAAAGGAAAATGGGTCCACGATGGCTCAGGGGTTGAATAAACCACGGGAACTGGTGTGTGGTTTACGCATGCTTAATAGCCATTCAAACGAAGCTGTTTAAGTGTGTTCCATAAGGTTAGAACTACTTATTTCGTGAAAGATTCCATCTTTCTGTAAACCTCATGTGAGGCGACGTGGGGCTTTAACTGTGCCCGATGTCGACTTTATGCTGCTCTGGCTACTCACATCAAGACATTCTGCCGATTACAGAAGAATATCTTTGCATAGACTAAACCTTGACCAAAGGTTGTTTAACGAAAATGCTGGCGGTAGGCACTTGTCTTATCTCTAGTAGACCTCCGCCCTTGAATGAGGGAAGTCATCCCGGAGAGGCTGCTTGCAGTTTCGCCACAGTTACAATTACAAATGTGTTCTCTACTAAACTGAGAAAATTCGCATATATTTTAGCATTTTAGGCATTATTCGTTGCATTTGGACCTTTAATAAGAAAGATCTAAATGGCATCATAGACTGATTGTTGACTGACTCGGGTGCTTTTAACATTAACAAGGAATACAAAATAGAAAGAACACCTACCAGCCAACACCTCCGTCAGCGTATCCACGGACAAGGTCTTCCAGACACTTTATTATTTTTTTTATCACAGAAGAAATAAACAAAGAAAAACACACACATAAATTGAAAGGACTGAACATTTTAATTTGGGTTCTGTTGCACTTCAAACTGCAATAATTATTTCAAACGTCAGAACCCACTTTTACAATAGCTATGCATCCCCTTTAAAACGAAAAGCATTGGGCGTTGTCAGTTGTGGATTTGTGTGAACAGTTTGAAGTGTGAACTGACAGTGTAGCGATTGAGAGAATCGGCGTCTGTCATCAGCGGCACCATCAGCAATATGAGACGAAGAAACGCTGAGTTCAAAGTACGATTTTATGACACACCAGAGGGCCAGTCCGACCAGAGATCTTGTGATTTAGAACGTCTGTTTTAAGATCGACGCACGAGCATTCGTAACTTTGATTTGTGACTACAACTACCAGAAGGAAAAGTCAGTGCATGTAGTGACTTGTATCGACGTCATCGTGTCTTGCAGAAGCGTCAAGAAGAGTGGTGCACTGAAGGACATGAACGCAGACGTTCAAGTCAATGGAGGCATGAACACCCAGCACCCCGCGACTACCACAAGGCAAGTTGCCGTCATTGCCAGCTTCGTTGTTGTTGTTGTTGTTGTTGTTGTTGTTGTTGTTGTTGTTGTTGTTGTTGTTGTTGTTGTTGTTGTTGTGGTGGTGGTTGTGGTTGTTGTTGTTGTGAAGCTGCTGTTCGTCTTGTTTTTATTGTTCCAGCAGTAATGTATTGATTCTTGCCTGCTAAACTAGACAGGTTATCGTCGTCGTCATATAACCCCTATTCTATGCAAACGACAAGCAATGGCCAATGTTCGGTACCTTACTTGGAGTTAATGTACCACATGTGCCATATTCCTTAACTGCATGTGTTGCTCAGTACGGCCGCTGGGAAACAAAACCACCAACCAACTAACCAAATGGCGGAACCAAACCAAACCATGTCCGCTTGTGCCATATTGTACCGAAGCGGAAAATGTTTGTTTTTTTACGCATATTTGTCGTCAAATTCTTTCCAGATTGCGTTAAAAAATAGTTTTTCAGATCGAAGGATTGTTAAATGATGTAGTCCCTTGAACATGAAATAAATGTAACGGAATGAAATTCAAACAAAATTGACATTTTTCATCGCGATATTACCTCAGTTGCTACCTTGCAAGAGCTTCCTTGAATTTGGGATACCGAATTCCTTGTTAACTTATGAAGGACAAAAAAACTAAACTTCTTTTTCAGCTTGTAAACATCTTCTTATTTCGTGATGTTCCACCTTCATCTTTCGTTCTGTTTCTTTCGTTCTGCTTCGCTACCATCAACGCACCACTGACTTGGCGTTCTTTACGGGAGAATTTCTCCTCAGCGAAACAGATGGGGTACCGCTGATGATTTCCGCAGAACACAAATGTAGAAAAGCTGCAGGGAGCAGTCTCACGGAGGTCGGGAATAAAACAGAATTAGACCCAGCGTGGTTGATAACGACAGTTGATTTCTTCTCTCACTCATGGAAAACAACAAATGGTGAAAAGGTTTGCATTTTGGGGTTGAACGACTTTGCGAACGCTTTCTGGGACAGAAATCTACTCAGAGTTGTCTAATCAAATCATACATTTATTACGATGACAAAATGTAACAGATAGACTGCTAAAATTGGAAAATCCAGAATGAAAAGAATAAGCATTCAAAACAAATCTGGTTGTTTTCATTATGTGTTTTGATGCTTATGTTTTTAACCTCCTTTTTACATTTAGTCAAGTTTTGACTAAATGTTTTAACATAGAGGGGGAATCGAGACGAGGGTCGTGGTGTGTGTGTATGTGTGTGTGTGTGTGTTTGTGTGTGTGTGTGTGTGTGTGTGTGTGTGTGTGTGTGTGTGTGTGTGTGTGTGTGTGTGTGTGTGTAGAGCGCTTCAGAGTAAACTACTGGACCGATCTTCATGAAACTTTACGTGAGAGTTCCTGGGAATGATATCCCCGGACGTTTTTTTCATTTTTTTTAATATATGTCTTTGATGACGTCATATCCGGCTTTTTGTAAAAGTTGAGGCGGCACTGTCACACCCTCATTTTTCAATGAAATTGATTAAAATTTTGGCCAAGCAATCTTCGTTGAAGGCCGGACTTTGGTATTGCATTTCAGCTTGGAGGCTTAGAAATTAATTAATGAGTTTGGTCATTAAAAATCTGAAAATTGTAATTAATTTTTTTTTTATAAAACGATGCAAAAATAGTTTTAGCTAATTCTTCATCCTTTTATGATTCCAAAAACATATAAATTTGTTACATTCGGATGAAAAATAAGCTCTGAAAAAAAAATCATGATTAAAATTAAATTTCCGAAACCGATTTAAAAACTATTTCATCTTATTTCTTGTCGGTTTCTGATTCCAAAAACATGTAGATATGATATGTTTGGATTAAAAACAAACTCAGAAAGTTAAAAAGAATAGAGATACAGAAAAGCGTGCTAACCTGCTCAGCGCAACCACTCCCGCGCTATTCTGGTTTGTCAATTTCACTGCCATTGCCACGAGCGGTGGACTGACGATGCTACGAGTATACGGTCTTGGTGAAAAAAGAGCAGTGCGTTCAGTTTTATTCTGTGAGTTCGACAGCTTGACTAAATGTTGTATTTTCGCCTTACGCGACTTGTTTTACACTGACATTTTGCTCATACAAGTATAATGACGCTTGATATGCTCACCCCCGTGTATCTAATCATGTGTATCTTTATGCTTACTCTCACAAATGCAAGTTTGCATGTTCACTTTCGCACGAAGGAACTTGAGAGAGCTGCCTGGCAAACCAGTGCCCCTCAGTTTGTCTAATCAAATGTATCTTTATTCCCAGTACCTGTACTGTAGCTTATCTTATAGCCCGTTTCGTCCCTCGGAGCTGTGTAAACTGTTTACTGTGTTTGTAATTAAACTCTGAACAGAGAATGCGCAGATGGTGGACGTTAAAGTGTGCGTCACTGACAAGAACATCCTTCTGCAGGTTTATGTATAAGTAGAATAAATAACTCAACAAAATTAATGAAATAACAATGTAAAAATTGTTACAAAAGAAATAAATGTATAAGAAATGAGTACATGATAAAATCAATAGATATAAGCTACTCACAAAAAGTTAAGGATCACTTGCACACAAATTCATAACTTTCCAAATAAGAAAGCTAATGAGTTTAATTCAATGCTTTAGTGATAACGATACAACATTTCCTTCAATTTCGAGCAATCGTTTGGTCTGTACATTTTATCAAAGTAAGGGAAAGTCGCCAATCCCGGAACAGTCGGCCAACTTGGAACACCTCAATATGCGATCAACAGGGAACAATTTATGAACAATTGCCGGTTTTGCAAAAATGTCTAGTGACATTCCTTGATATTATTCCAGCAAAAAAAATGACTACCGCGGCAAAACAAAAAAAATGGTACGTTTTTTAAACTTTTCGTCCTTCTTCTTCTTATTTCTACCGTCTACAATTTGTATTATTACTCTTTATCTATATACGTTCACGTAAAATGTTGATTGCTGTGATAAACCTTCATAGATTTGCAATAACTTGAACGGAAAAAAAGATTTAAAACGTCACGTGTATCCAACAGAAAAACGCGAAATCCATGCAGGTGCCATGCGGCAATGATGGAACACATCAGAGAGGCAAACATGGAACAGTGTTCCAGCTTTGCCGCATTCTGTTCCATCTTACCCTCATCAAACAATAAACAGAACACTGCTGTTTTATTCACGTATTCAATTCTCTTTTCGGTTTTGTTGTGTTTTTCCTTTCTATAAGTTTTATTGAATGATTGATTGATTTGTTTGACAGTATTATGAGACCCGAACGGCGGTGGTTACCAGAAGAAATGGGCTGCGCTTTGTCGGCAGTGAAAAACTGAGATATGGGTTTGCGTTGCGCATCAAGAGCATATGGTGTTACTGTCACAACTCTTAAAAGTCATTTAGAAGGAAACAAACAAATTTGCAAAAGAAGAAGTAAAGTTCACAGGAAGACCTTCTACATTAACACCAGAGATAGAACAAGAACTAATCAATAGCATTCTTGAAGCTGAAATAAATTTACCAACGTCACCCCCATCGTTGTTTTGTACACTGTACTTCAAGTGGAGATTCTGGTCATTATGATTGCTTGGTGTCAGCAGCAAATGTAAGCTTACCTGCTGCTGATGTCCTGCAACGCACAACCACAAGCTCGTCGAAGAGATCATCACGAAAAAAACAAAAGCTGGAGATTTCACTTGCAAAAAGGCGTCCAGGTCAACAGAAAAGAGGAAAGAATGAAGCTACAAAATCTTCTGCTCAGAGAAACAAAAGGGGAATATCTTCTGATCAGAGGGAAAATGGAGAACATTCTCGACGATGCGTTCTATCCCGGGGGAAAGCACTTGGTACTGCTTCATGTGTGGCACCAACTCCCCTGAGAACATGATACAGTGCCAGAGGTGTACACAGTGGGCACACGAGGACTGCGCTGACAGCAGCGGACAAAAGGACTTCGAAATCTGTACTTAGCAATTTTTGTGTGAATGCAAAATCAGTTCTTTAAATCTGTTCTTAGTTATTTGCTTTGAGACTTTATGCGTAATGATTTTTACATTTAGTCAATTGAGCAGGTAGCCCTTTTATATCTATTTGTCAACAGAAGAGGGGTACAAATGAAGCTGCGAAATTTCGTGGTATTGCTTCATGTGTGGCACCAACTCCCCTGAGGATATGGTATAGTGCCAGAAGTGCACTCAGTAATCACACGATGACTGCGCTGACAGTAGAAGACAAAGGACATTGTCTGCGAAATCGGTTCTTTGCCTATTTTTTCCTTTTTTTTAAAAAGGTTTTTATGGTATATTGCCAGAAGTGCACTCAGTAATCACACGATGACTGCGCTGACGGAAGACAAAGGACATTGTCTGCGAAATCGGTTCTTTGCCTATTTTTTCCTTTTTTTTTTTAAAGGTTTTTATGGTATAGTGCCAGAAGTGCACTCAGTAATCACACGATGACTGCGCTGACAGTAGAAGACAAAGGACATTGTCTGCGAAATCGGTTCTTTGCCTATTTTTTCCTTTTTTTTTAAAGGTTTTGTTTTTCAGTCCTTTTTAGACCTAGCCCTTATTTATCTTTTTGTTTTACATTTAAGACTTAAATTGTTATCCGATTTGTTATTTCCTTGGTAAAAATCAAAATATGATGTTGAAAAAAAGACATTTACATAAAATGGCTTAATCAAAATGTTATGAGGTATTTATTTATCTTGTGTGTGTGGCAATGTGTGCTTGTTTGTGTGTGAATGAGAGTGTGTGGGTGTATATGTGTGTGTGTGAGACACAGACAGAGCTAGAAAGAGAGTCAGGGTGTGTTTGTATGTGTTCCGAGTTTGACAACACAGTGTTCCACTTTACACACCCATGCGTCCAACCTGGAACAAATGCAGACATTTTTATTATGATCAATCTGATGAGTTGCGTGACTTTTATTTTATTTTATGTGGTTCGTTTATTTACTGATAGAGTCTAGTATGTGACAGTATAAAGAACACTTTGCAATATCCATTTTTTTGTCTGGTACGGCTGTTTCTCCTTAACTGTTCCAGGTTTAGCGACTTTCCCCTATGTACGTATCGAAATTTAATTTCACAAAGTCGTTGAAATCACAAGACATGGCATTCAGATGCTCCCAAAAGTTTAGTAATGCGTGTAACCGCCCTGGGTGTTCTGGCACTCGACGCAGCGAGTCCTCATAGAGTTGACCAGGGTGGTGAAGATCCTCTGTGGAAGCGCCTGCCACTCAGCCTGCAGCATCTGGTAGAGGTGCTGGACATCCCTGGGAGGGGGGTGGTTGCTCCTCACTTTGCGATCCAACTCATCCCAGAGGTTCTCAATCGGGTTGAGATCGGGACTGCATGCTGGTCACTCCATTCTGTTGACTCCAGACTGCTGCAGGAAGTCGTTGACCACCCTTGCCCTGTGGGGGCGAGCGTTGTCATCCTGGTAGACAGCCTGCGGTCCCATCTGCTGCAGTGTAGGCACAGCCAGCGGTCGAAGGATTTCATCCCGGTATCGGAGGCCAGTCAGGTTACCCTGTACATGAAACAAGAGTGTTCTGTGGTGAAGGCCGAAGGCCCCCCAGACCATTGCAGAACCTCCACCAAAGGCCACCTTTTCTGGGACAGTGGCGTCAATGTAACGTTCCCCTTGGCGCCTCCAAACCGTCAGTCGGTCGTCGTTGTGGTTCAGGGAGAAGCGTGATTCATCACTGAACAGGACCTGGGACCATTGCTGACGTGTCCACCTCACGTGACGTCTGCAGAAGGCGCGGCGTGCTGGAGTTAAGCGTGGCCGTACAGCTGGGCGACGAGAACGGAGGTTAAACCTATGAAGGCGATTCCGTATGGTCTGCTGGCTGATGTTGGTGTTAGTAGCCACCCTCAGCTGCCTTCGAATAATGCTGGAAGAGGCTGTTCTTGTTTGCAAGGCTAGTCGTTCAATGAGACGATCTTCACGTGGAGTTGTCTTCTTTGGTAGCCCAGGTCTGCGTCTTTCCTGGACCCTCCCAGTGGCTGTGAAACGTTGAATCAGTCTGACGATGACCGAGATAGACACGTGAAGTCGCCTGGCCACTTCTCGCTTGGGGACACCATCTTGGAACCATGCAACAGCTCGTCCCCTCTCAAACTCGTTCAATTTTCGTCGTGGAGGCATTGTCAGATAATGCCTAAAACTGGTGGTATGTCTTCTCAAAAAGCCAAGCAAGTGACAGCATCTCACACATAAACAGCAGTGCTTGCATGTTCATAATGGTCTTTCCATGTGGCTTGTGCAATGTGTTCGGGCTGAACGGTCCAAAACAAGGTCCTTTACTCCGGAGTAAAAAATTCGTACGAAAATGTTACTCCCTTTACGAAAAAAGCACTCCCCCATTATTCCCCACGACAGGTGAGTTCCGAGTAAACATTTCGTACACAAATGTTACTCCCCTGACGAATAAAAAACGCTCGCGCTGGACCCGAGTACTCTTCAGACTGGCTCGCTCCCCCAGTATGAAAGTTTTTGTCTTGTGCACGTTTAAGACCAAGTGATTGCTCTGTGTGAATTACAGGCATTCCCTTTGCTATATAACTACATTGCATGCGAGCCGCGGATGTGCGTGGTGACTGGCCTTTCTCTTTTATTTGATCACAGTGAAAAATATACTGCCGACCCTCTTCATAACTGGTGAACTGGTGGCCCACGAAGTTCTTTTACTGTCTTGGCTCGCGGATTCCTGCATTTATCACGCGCCAGGTAGTTTTACCAAATTCTTTAATGTAAAGTGAAGGTAAAAGACTGAAACATATGTAAACAAAGGAAACCATAAGAAAAAATACAAATTAATATGAAAAGAATCAAAACACAAAATCGCGACCTCTAAGGCCAAAAAAAAAAAAGATCTGTTTACGGTAACATAGGGTGAAAAAATAGGGTCGGTAGGTCGGCTTTTTTTTCAATTTTTTTTTTCAATTTTTTTTTTCTCCCCTCTCTATGATGTTTCACAGTTCATTTCTTCTCATCAATCCCTGTTTTTGCCTGTTGAAAAACGTTAATGATACTAAAACTCGCTGGATAGGTACTGATAATTTTCACCCCATCCTTTTCATGACAACATTTATCAAGCTTTACAGCTAGCGGGTGGCGAACACCACTGCGTGCATCCATTTTGAAAGGAAGTAACACGAGTGACGACCCTTTACTCCTAACAGTACTTTGAGCTTACCTCCCTTCTGTCGTCTGCTGTTTGAGCGCAAACAGCTCTATTTTGGATGCGGGGTTTTTTTTTTCCTTTTTTTTTTCAGATGATCCAAAAAAAAAGATTAGGGTCGGGCCTAAAAACTAGGGTCGGTCGGGTTACCGTAAACAGACATTTTTTGTGTGGCCTAAACCACCGCAGTCGCGACCGAGCAACCAACGCTTGGTAGAAAATGGGGTACACAAAAAATCAAATTATTCAAACACACAACGCGCAAAGCCTGGCAAATCGTATCGCATGCGATACGCATGCTTTTTACGACGCTATATTTCTCGTCACTGTGTGACGCGTTCGGCTGTTCTATCAGCTCAATGGCTGGCTGTTGCTCCGTCTGAATTCGTCCCACCGCCAAGTCGTTTTTGTGGTTTATTTCGCATTTAGGTCCCAGGTAACATTATGAAGTTTTAATACGATCAATCGGACCTATTATCAAGTTAGTGTATCAACTTTTGAACGAACTGCGCCCAGTAGTTTCCCAGCAATAAGCTGTTAAGTCGAGACAGACACACACACACAGACACACAGACACACACACACACACACACACACACACACACACACACAGACACACGATTAAAGTCTGTTGAGCCCAAGTACTAGCGTACTCGGGGATAAAAAAACGACTAAATTACTTCACCCTAACACGAGCAATTTAACTTTCCATGCCAGCTGTACGAAATTAATACTCCCTAGCTTGTCCCCTTGTTAGTCTTGGTGGTGGCAGTGGTGGAGGGAGGGTAGCGCGACATTCTTTTGCGCGAGATTACAGATTGGCATTATTCCTTCGCCCGCATCCCATTTTCGCGTACCAGATTTTTACTGGAAGTAAAATAAATAGGGAGTAACAATTTCGTGGAGGGAGTAATTTGTTCGTGCGTTGGGGAGTTCTTTTCTCGTACAAAAATTTACTCGGAGTAAGAATTTCGTACGAAATTTTTACTCCGGAGTAAATTTTTCGTGGAGTAAAAATTTCGTGTTACACCGGCCTTCATAAATTCCCCACAGAGTCATTTGCGAACATCTCCTGTTGAGTTAATGGGCGAAAGCCTACCAAGGCGGTACAATCTACGGCATTCTGCTGTCATCTACTCTTGACTGATGACACTGAGGCCGTGCTGACAGCTGCACTGGGAATGCCGGAGAGTGCACAAGACACGAAGCACGTGCACGACCTAGTTATTCACAGTAACCTCACAGTAACCACGTGCTCTGTCATCCGTCACAACTTCACAGGAGCCGGCTTCGCCTCTTTCTGGTTTACCAGCTGCTACTTCTTCGGCTTGACTGAGCCAGTCCAGGTGGATAGTCGTAAACCGGTAGTACAAAAAAAAAGAGAGAGAGAGAGAGAGAGAGAGAGAGAGAGAGAGAGAGAGAGAGAGAGAGAGAGAGAGAGAGAGAGAGAGAGAGAGAGAGAGAGAGAGAGAGAGAGAGAGAGAGAGATCAAATCAAATCAAATTTTATTTTACGAGGGTTGTTTTAATAGAACTGATTTTAGTGCTCGTCTGTGTAGACTATACAGTGGTTTTAAAATATTTGCACTGGCTGAGTCCCAGATGGTCGAACAATAATCCGTGATGGTTTGTATGTATGCATTATAAAATGATAACCTTGAGTGTGGATCAAGAAAGTGTTTTATTCTGTTCAACAAATATATTTTCCTCGACATGGTTTTACACAACGATCTAACATGATGGGTCCAAGATAAATTATTATCGATATTTACTCCCAAAACTTTGTGATCTCCTACTTCCGCTATTGCATCGTTGCCAATTAATAAGGAATGAGGATTATTCTTGATGTTTTGTCTTTTTTGCCTTGTTGTATTTAACATGTATTTGGTCTTTTGGAGGTAAAGACTCATGTGGTTATATTCCGTCCAATTAATGAGATCATCTACACTGTTCTGCAATGATAAATAAACTTTGTCTAATTTTTTATCAGAAGTGTGTATGGTCGTATCATCAGCAAATAGTTCACAATCATCATTAACACTAAAAGGAAGATCGTTAATATATACAGAGAGAAAAGAAGTGGCCCAAGGACAGAACCCTGGGGGACTCCATATAACACCGGTCTTTTACTTGACATAGTGGAATTCACGCAGACGGATTGCTCTCGTCCGGCTAAGAAAGATGAGAGGAGGAATAGGGTTTGGGGTGACAATCTATACTCAGCTAATTTTCTTAAAAGTAACTCATGATTAATGACGTCGAATGCTTTTGCAAAATCGACGAATAGGACACCACAGAGTTCATTATTATTAATGTTGCTAAGCAAGTTTTCATCATCATCATCATCATCATCATCATGTGTATAGGCTTATATTGGTGTTTGAATTTTAACTTCTATATAGTGTTTCTGGTTTAGTATAAATTGGTAGTGTTTTGTTTGTTTGTTTGTATGTTTGTTGTCCCAAGGACATATTGTAAGAAAAGGCCCAGCCATCGTTATCCTTGTAAAATAAAGTTCAGTCTCAGTCTCTCTCTCTCCCCCCTCTCTCTCTCTCTCTCTCAGTCTCTCTCTATCTCTCTGTCTCTCTCTCTGTCTCTCTCTCTCTCTGTCTGTCTGTCTCTCTCTCTCTCTGTCTCTCTCTCTGTCTATGTCTCTCTCTCTCTCTCTCTCTATCTCTGTCTCTCTCTCTATCTCTATCTCGCTCTCTCTCTGTCTGTCTGTCTCTCTCTCTCTATCTCTCTCTCTCTCTCTCTCTGGTCCACATAAAACATACACGTGCCAACTTGTCTTTTATCAACCACCTTATCATAGCATCGTGTTCAGTTCTCAAAACAAGAACTTTGCACTCCTTATGTCACAGTGTGAATCGTGGTTGCTGCTGGTTTGCACGGTGAATGATACGTATTTTTAATGGTGCTATTCATGTTTTGCATAAATACAGCCACAAGAAGAAAAAAAAGTTGAAAAAATGTCAGGAATTGATCATGATACCAATACGTGTTTATACGTAAAACTGGGTGCAACACAAGCTTCTGTTGGGTTATTTTGCTTACACTGTAACGCTTCAAACACAAATCCACTAGAATCATTGTGTTAACCTGGAAAGACAATGTGTCAGTTATAAAATTCAAAATCGAACCACTCTGATGCATAACTCATAATGAAACACAAGTGATGAAGATAATTAAAATTACGAACCAAAGGGTCACCTCCGAAGTACACTTTGCTCGAAAATGATGAAACTTATCATAATTTCGACAGTTCATTTATTTGTGAATTCATTCATTGATTGCATACTTACTTACTTACCGTAACGTCAGGGAGGGCTCCGTGTTTGGTATTGTGCTACCTCCTCTTTTCGCTCTTTGGAGGAAAGCCGTTGTTTTCAAAGTGAATTCATGGCGGGAAACAAGCTGAGGATACCAACAACATTTTAGTAGGTTCCACTTAAATAACCAAGAGTTACAGGGTGACCCCCAAAAATGCCATCCACTGGCAGCATAAGGCGATAGTTTAATAAAATCTCAATAGACGATTTTAGAAAATAACTGGGAATATGAGTGGTCTGGAAGAGTAAGAGCCCCTTAATTTACCTCGGATGCGCTTTTCACAACATCCGTAGCGTGTTCCACTCTTCCGATCGAGGCTGTAGGCCTATCTTGTGAGCAGGACGAACAACTAACTCTTATGTGTATGTTATGCAGCGCGCGTACAATATGATATTCTTTTCTTTTGAAAATCAGCGTTCATGAGTTTATCGGAATTCAGAATCTGTTGCGGAAATGCACGACGTGTTTTGATCGAGGTCACGTGGGTTTGGTTTGAGGTCACGTGAGTTTAGGAAAATGGAAGTGATCAGCAAGCTATCGGTGGCGATTCGTGGCTCCAATTGTTATATTTTCGAAAGAAAATGGTATCATAATATTAACGGACGCTAAATAGAATACACATCATAGTTACTTGTTCGTCCCGTGGAGCATGGTGCCCAACAAAGGTATTGCTTCTAAACCCGTCGCGGGAAGCTGGAGAGGGTCTTGTGCAGCCCCGAAACAGTAGCCACACAAAGCAACACTTTTCCTTCTTCGCCTTTTTGCAGGGAGCGCCAGGTTAAGTAAGCGAACCGCTCTTAACTTATACTTAGCTACTTACTTACTTTGTTACTTACTTGCTTACTTAAATGCTGACTTACTGACTTACTGACTCACTTACGTACTTACTTACTTACTTACTTACCTACTTAATTACTTACTTACTTAATTACTTACTTAGGCCTCCTTTCTTACGTATAGTTTTTACCAACTTATCTATTCATTTTGCAGCCAGCAATCGGACAAGCACAGTGACGCCAGCACTACAGCCAGCACTGACGCCAGCAGTCAACCCAGGGACACCGGCACACGTTCCGACACCAGCACCACGCAGCAATCCACTGACGCCAGCAACCACAAAGGTGACGATACCAGTTGTTCGGACACTGACACAAACGGTCAACTCGTTGACGCTCAAGACCAGCCTCAGGAAACAAACAGTCCCCTCTCTGACGCAAAAACGGACGTTACACGTCAGAACGGTGAAGGCGTCAATTCAACCAGTGACGTCAAAATCGAGATCAGCGACAGCAGGCAACCAGGGAAGGCGGAAAACATGGAGGAGGAGAAGAAGGGGGTTGACACAGTCGTGCAAGTGAATGACCAAAAAATACCGCTTCGGCAAGGTAGATTTACTTGATTTTCGGGAAAGTGTGTGTGTGTGTGTGTGTGTGTGTGTGTGTGTGTGTGTATGTGTGTGTGTGCTTGTATGTGTATGTGCTTGTGTTTGTGTGTGTTTTTGTGTGCGTGTGTTAGTGTGTGTGTGTGTGTGTGTGTATGTGTGTGTGCTGTGTGTGTGTGCGTGTGTGTGTGTGTGTGTGTGCATGCGTGCGTGTGTGTATGTTTGTGTGTGTGTATGTGTGTGTGTGTGTGTGTGTGTGTGTGTGTGTGTGTGTGTGTGTGTGTGTGTGTGTGTGAGCTTGCTCAGTGTCACGTACCCAAGCTTATTTAAAACTCGCGATTTGTTCCATGACGATGCATTTAGTATCTTGTTCCCTTCAATGCTTGTTATTCTCTCAGTTGCACGTGCGTACATTTAGAGCGCTTACGTCTCTTGTTTACCAGGCCTCATTTCATTATGACTTTCATGGTGTGTAAAAATAATGACCTTGACATGTGACAGGTGGCGACCCCGAGGCCAAGACCAGCACGTGCTGTCCGTGCAGCAGGGCGGTGGTGCTGGCGGCAGTGGGGGTGATGGTGATGGTGTGGCTCCTGGCGCTGGCCCTGGGGCTGGGGCTGGGACTGAAGGCCAACGCCCGGGGACGGGGGGCAGGATGGCCGTTGGGGCCGTGGCGGCTGACCACACAGCCTGCTCTGAACTGGGACGGTGAGTGACCATGGCCCGAGAGCTTGCATGATTTTACTGAATTTCAAAGGAATTCCTTGAGGTGCAATATACATATATAAATATTTAGCGGGGGCTTGCCAGTGGAACGACAAACAAGGTCGCAGCTTCTGAACAAGGGCGACTGTGTGTGTGTGTGTGTGTGTGTGTGTGTGTGTGTGTGTGTGTGTATGTGTGTGTGCGTGTGTGTGTATGTATGTGTGTGTGTGTTTGTGTGTGTGTGTGTGTGCGATCACCACTGATCTATTTTTTGGTCAATACCGTCGTTTATTGCTGTTGCTGTTGTTGTTTTAAGCTAAAGAAATGTATCCCTTTCTTTACATCCCCACATAAAATCCAGTGTTGCATTGACGTTGTTTGTTCAGGGACATGTTACTGGCTGGCGGGTCGGCAGTGGATGCCGCCATCGCTGCCCTGGTGTGTGTCGGTGTCAGACAGCCCCACAGTATGGGCATTGGGGGAGGTAACACACTGCATCTCACACACAAACACGCAGCCACACATACATGTATATGTACACACACAGCCACCGCTGCCTTCATCTGTATTGATGTCAGACAGCCCCACAGTATGGGCATTGGGGGAGGTAACACACACTGCATCTCACCCAGACAGGCAGACACACATATATATACACACACGCACAGCCATCGCTGCCTTCATAGGTACTGGTGTCAGACAGCCCCACCGTAAGGGCATTGGTGGAGGTAACACCCACTGCATCGCACAGACACACATACACACACACACAGCCACCTCCGCCTTCACCTGTACTAATGTCGGACAGCCCCATAGTATGGGTATTGGCGGAGGTAAAGTGTTGTTACCATGGCTGACGGCTTACAACCAACTTTTCACCAACTTTCAAGCGATTTGTTTTAGAACCAGGTCAGTTGAAAATCGCTGCCCATGTGAACATTAACGCTTAGACTAGTTTTAAGCGATGATTCCCAGCCGACTTGCCGATTCGGGCTTTCCAATCGCACTCGCTTTTTTACAGGCTATAACTATCCGGAAGCGCCATAATAAAAGTATGTCTGAAGTCGTTAGTAAGTTGCTAATGACCTGCACCATCCCACTGTGTGCAGGGCTGTTCCTGGCCGTGTACCGGAAGGCCCCGCTGGCTGTGGACATGTATGACGGTCGCCAGGAGGCGCCAGCAGCTGCCTCCCACCAGACGTTCCTCAACAAGACGTTTCTCTTCGGTCGGTATGCCCTCGTGCTTCCGTCGTTGTCTCTTCACTTGCGTTATCGTTCCTTTTTGTTCTCAGAAACTTCGCTATGCTGAGCATTGACAGTGTTTTTAATTATCACCATTGTATCATTACCGTCACCGTCTGCACATTGTGACGTAGTGGGTGTCTCTGTGTCTGTGGTCTATCCGTGTGTAGGAAGCAACATTATTTTCAAATTTGTTTTTGCAGGTAATTTGTCCATAGCAGTGCCTGGTGAGATCCAGACATACTGGGAAGCACATCAGAAACACGGCCGCCTTCCATGGAAACAGCTGTTTCTTCCCACCATCAAGATGGCCGCTGACGGACATCCGCTCTCCTACTCCACTGCGCGTGCGCTGAGAGTGCTTAAGTCAGCGTTTGGATATTCAATCCGTGACCTTCCGGAACTTTGGTAATTATTTGAACTCGGAATTTCTGCTCAAGTTTATCTTTCGGTGTTAATTTATGCCCTTGACAGTTCTGAAATTGCAGTGTGCGTTTTATTATTTTGGTTTGTTTCTTTTTGTTGCCTGTGTTGCAAGGCAAGCCGAATGTAGCACAGAGACAAATGCAGAAACACATGCCGAGGCAAACTCAGAGACAACGGCAGAGGCAACGCTGCAACCAATTTATTTATTAAGGAGATTTCTATAGCGCATAACTAAAAGCACTATGCGCAATCAGGGACCAGTATTTTGAAATCGACCAATCGTCTACCACTGCCGCGTTGCCTCTGCCGTTGTCCCTGCGTTTGCCTCTGCATTTGTCTCTGTGCTATATTCGGCTTGCCTTAGTGTTGATCTTTTTTTATTTCTGTTGAATTGTGAACAGAATGGAAACTTAACCAAACCTGCGCATGAAGAAGTACTATTTCTTTTAAGTGTGCCACGAGGAGAGTAAAATATGACTGGTTTATTGAGTAATCTGAAGGATTGAATCATAGTTTACTTGAGCCACTCACTGCCCAGTCACAGTAATTGAATGAACGAACAACTGACTCGGGCTCGTTATTTGCTTCGTAAAAGTTCCCTGATGGGTTAACGAATGTTAGCCTACAGACCTGCATGAGTAAAAAACGATCCTCCTCCTTTTTATCCAATTCGTCCTTTGCCTCCTCCTCCTCCTCCTCCTCCGTCATCGTACTACTACTATGGCAACAACGACAGTTCGATGCCGTGGTGAAAACTCTTAATTTAAAGGCATGGTACGTTGCAGCAAGATCTTCTGCAAAGAGAATGGCGAGCCGAAGGACGAGGGGGATGAGATCAAGATGCCGGCCCTGGCCAGAACGCTGCAAGGAATTGCTGATCAGGGGCCGGACTACCTCTACAGCAACACCTCGGGTGCTGCCAGGGCGCTGGTTGCTGATGTACAGGACATGGGTCAGTGTGTGTTGGGCGGTACGATAGGTGTGTGTATGTGTGTGTGTGTGTGTGTGTGTGTGTGTGCGTGTGTGTGTGTGTGTGTGTGGGGTGTGTGAGCTGCCAATGCGCGCGCGCGCGTGTGTGAATGCGTGTGTGTATTTGCCATGTGTGTGTTGTGTGTGCGTGTGTTGTGCGTGTGTTGTGTGTGCTTGTGTGTGTGTGTGTTTCAGCTTTTGGGAGGGCTCTTTCACATACAATATCTGAACTGAACCGGGCCAATGTCGGTTAACTCCTCACAGGCCACTCAGCTATCAGTGACATTTATGTTAGTTAATACGCTTGAATAACATCTTTTGAACAGGTGTGGTTTATATTGCAGGGCAACCGTCCAGTTATTCTGATTGCATGGTTACATGATCAGAATCTGTTTTGTGTAAAGCTTTTTGTGCCAAGCTAGTTATATAGCATTCTTGCGCAGCTCTCAATCTTTACAGTAAAATAACTACGTCACTAAGTCAATTTAAACAAGTCGCGTAAGGCGAAATAACAACATTTAGTCAAGCTGTCAAACTCACAGAATGAAACTGAACGCACTGCTTTTTTTTCAAGACCACATACTCGTAGTTTCGTCAGTCCACCGCTCGTGGTAAAGGCAGTGAAATCGACAAGCCATGCAGAATAGTGCGGTAGTGGTCGCGCTGAGCAGGATAACACGCTTTTCTGTATGTGGTAAAACATTTAGTCAAAACTTGACTAAATGTAAAAAGCCTCACGGGCTGTTCAGAAAGAGGCTAGTCAGTCTTCTTCTTCTGCGTTCGTGGGCTGAAACTCCCACGTACACTCGTGGTTTTTTTGCACGAGTGGAATTTTACGTGTATGACCGTTTTTTATCCCGCCATTTAGGCAGCCATACGCCGTTTTCGGAGGAAGCATGCTGGGTATTTTCATGTTTCTATAACCCACCGAACTCTGACATGGATTACAGGATCTTTTTCGTGCGCACTTGGTCTTGTGCTTGCCTGTACACACGGGGGTATTCGGACACCGAGGACGTCAGTGACAATGATGCCTTTGTATCGCAGTACTCTCACCAAAGTGAGGAAGATAGTCTGTCTGTGTACACATGAGTGTGTTTGCTGCTTTTAATTTTAAATTCATGTTCGGGCGACTGAAACATAATTATCACGCGTTTTTCTTTTTCTTAATTCTTTCAGGGGGTTTGATGACGATGTCTGACCTTGAGAACTACAAGGTCGTGAAAGCGCCACCTGTGTCTGTTGAGCTAGGGGACCTAACTCTGCACACACCGACCGCTCCCAGCGGTGGTCCCGTTTTGGCCTTGATTTCCAAGATTATTTACGGTACCTGAATCCGCCCTCCCTTTCACACCATGTTTGTTTGTGTGTGTTGTAAGTTGAAGGGCGGAAGTCGAATTTGGTTTGTCACAGTGTGTGTGTGTGTGTGTGTGTGTGTGTCCTTCTTGTCTGTCTGTCTGTCTTTGTCTCTGTCTGTCTCCGTCTATCTCGCTCTCTCTCTCTGTCTCTGTTTCTCTCTGTCTCTCTCAGGCAGGAGAATCTTCCTCCTTTGGGGGTAATTCCTCCTTTTAACCTCTGTAGGCGTTTATATCAGATACGGAAAATCAGCACGTTAAATTGATTTTGAAGCTGTAAGCAACACTCCTCATGTGTAAATCATTTCCCCTTCTTCTCTTACATCAGAGTTAAAAAACTGAGAACATTTTCTAAATAGTGTGTTACATAAGATTTAGCAAACATTATTTCCTCCTTTTTGACCATTTTCTATTCTCATGTCTGCTCTCTCTGTCTTTGTCTCTGTCTGTCTGTCTCTCTTTGGTGTGTGTGTGTGTGTGTGTGTGTGTGTGTGTGTGTGTGTGTGTGTGTGTGTGTGTGTGTGTGTGTGTGTGTGTGCGCGTGAGTGTTCCGGTGTATGCTTGTGTCCGAGTGCGTGCTTCAGTTCATACACGACACAATAAACAGTTATTCATTACTACAGTATTACTACTGTATTTTGAAACTGCTCAAGGCATCCAACTCAAAGACAAATCTTTTACTGACTCTGTGAGTGGACTTGCACTGGCTGTGTGTGACTGTGTGTGACTGTGTGCAGATTTGAACCTGACGGCCAGTGACCTGGGTAACAGCACGAGGGAGGCGGCCATGTGGCACAGGGTGGTGGAGGCCTTCAAGTTCGTCTTCGCTGACAGACTGCACCTGGGGGATCCAGCCTTCGCCGATGTTGCGGAGGTCATCATCTTGTCATCCCTCTATTGTTAATTTTTTCCTCAAAACAATACTATTATTCAAATCTGAATCAGACCGAATGCTAAATTACCAAAATCAAGATAAGAAAACCCAGAGAAATGACGAATTTTAAGTTTATGGAATTTGTAATCATTGATAAAACAATTCATTCACTAGAACGTCAGTGTGTCGGTCTTTACATTCGACAAACAAAGAAATCAACGGGCAAATCTTAACAATACAAAGGCAAACACGCAAAACATGACAAAACCCTCACCAGACACATTAGTCAAAGTTGCCTGAACAGATGACCTAATTCTAAAATATCCCCCCTCCACCCCTGCTGACGCTGTTTTTGGGGCATCGTAGGTTTCCAAACCTCTAGACCTCAGTTTACTAGTAGGACTATGCTAACAATTTGGGATCTTTTGATGCAGCCATGAGACCTAAACTTTAGGAACTCATCTATAAAAGTGATACATGTAGTTGAACGCACATGTTTGTCCATCATGCACAGCTGCTGGAAAAGATGGCTTCACCAGGCTACGCTCAGAAGTTACTGGAGGACATTGACCCCACGAGGACCTATGACCCCGAACATTATACTAATGTCTCCGGCGCCGCCTGGCGGGAAGAGGGGACAACTCATATCTCGGTGATCGGCCCTGATGGTGACGCCGTGTCTGCGACAAGCACAATCAATTATTAGTCAGTTTCCTTTCCTTGCTTCTTCTTTTTTTGGGGTGTATTTCACTCCTTTTGGTGTTAGAGATTGCTTGTTTGACCTACTGTAGTACTGGTCGTCAGTCAGATCGCTTAAGCTGCGAAACCTAGCCTTCGACTAAAACGGGTGCCTATACATGACGGAGTAAAAGCTGACATACATGTAGGCCTACAAGTTCACGAGTCAAAAGTTCGAGTATACTTATAACCCACGAACAGAGAAGAAGAAGAAGAAGACCGCGCCCCTTTCCCATACAGTTAATTCTGCAATTGTACCTCGGATGGGCATATCTAATTAAGTATTGAATAAAACATATGGTTGTTGTAGAGAATACGCTGGGTGATTACTTGTTCCGATCCACAGAGACAGTGCTTCCTGGTTTGTCCAATCCAGTCTGGGATTGTGCTTTCCTATTATTTTACAGGATAGGTGATTGTGCATTTTTGATTGTGAGGCTTTGGTTCACAAGTTGTATCTCCTGTAAATAACAATTTGCTCACGCTGTTTCAGTTTTGGCTCCCTGTTAGTGTCGCCTTCCACGGGCATCATTCTCAACAACGAAATGGCGGACTTCGCCACGCCTGACGAATCAAAGGTAATGGTATGTTGTCTTTCGTAGGAAGGCTTTAAGATAAGTGTAATCTACTTGCTTTGCTGATCAACATGAATATTAAACGTATGTGCTGAATTAATTTCTGAAAAAGGTAAAAACGATAACCCATTAAAACATTGAAAAGACTTTACACCGAGAGCACCCCGACTGTTGATGTTTGGTATGTGTCTAAATAGAGGGATGGTCTTATCCCATGACACATCAAGACAGTCAGCCCAACTGTTTTCATGGAAAGTAGTCTGTGCCATGATGACGACGACGATGATGATGATGATGATGATTGATTGATTGATTAATTGATTGATTGCAGCCACTATCTCCCAACTGTATCGAGCCCGGCAAGCGCCCTCTGTCGTCCATGGCGCCCCTGATAGTGGTGGACAAGGGAGGCAACCCCTTCCTGACGCTGGGCAGCGCAGGGGGCAGCACCATCACCACTGTGAATGCTCAGGTATGGAGGTGCTGGGCCTTTTGCTTAATACCCTCACCCAAGATTTGCAAATGCCCTTGTTTTCAATCAACGAATGTGTAATGAGACTCGAATTAATATAATTATGCATGTCATGATACACTCAATTTGTTCCATAAGCATTGTCATCAAACGAAACAATGTATACCAACCAAATGTCCAGAGCATTTTCATGTTAACAAACCTGATTTTTCTTCACATATTTAACAGCCCTAACAAAACACTATAGCAATCGGAAGATGTCTCTTGACAGGGGAAATTGCTTAGTATCGACTGCACGGCGTACGACGACGACGACGATGATGATGATGATGATGACGACGATGACGACGGCAGTGATGACTATGATAGTGATGACAACAACGTCATTGGTGATGATGACGACGACATTAGTGATGATGATGACGATGTTGGTGATGATGATGACGACATTGGTGACGATGACGACGAGGGCTGTGTGTGTTCAGGTGACGGCCCGCGTGCTGTGGCTGAAGCAGAGTGTGGAGGAGGCCATTAGAGCCAAGCGTTTCCACCACCAGCTCTTCCCCAACGTCCTGCAGTGGGAACACGGCTTCTCGCGGGTAACACTCACTCACTCACTCACTCACCCACCCACCCCCCCCCCCACACACACACACTGACCCCCCCACACACCCAACACACACACAGACAAACACACACACACACACACACACACTCTCTCTCTCTCTATCTCTCACTCTGGCTTGCATGCTTTTGGGCACACTGCACGTGCAAACAGTTGGGCTCACCATGTCAGCTGTGGCCAGGCTTTTAGAGGGGATAAGCCCGGCACCACTCCATTTGGTCTCACCATGTCAGCTGTGGCCAGGCTTTTAGAGGGGATAAGCCCGGCACCACTCCATTTGGTCTCACCATGTCAGCTGTGGCCAGGCTTTTAGAGGGGATAAGCCCGGCACCACTCCATTTGGTCTCACCATGTCAGCTGTGGCCAGGCTTTTAGAGGGGATAAGCCCGGCACCACTCCATTTGGTCACATACCAATAATCCACAGCCTGTGCACAGTGGGCATTTTTTGATGCATGAATTTACGTAATAGCAACTATAATAGAGTGTTGATTTTTAGTATGTGACCAAGTTGAGGGATGGTCTTGTCCCCTGTGAACCGAACTGTTGTTAACACGGGAAGGATTACCGTGTGCCTTTTAATGAATGGTCCTCCGTACAAGTGTTTACTTTCCTCAAAACAAATGCCTTAGGGTCTTATTCGATTCAAGGGGGATAAGTTTGCATTACACGATTTTCGCAGATAACTGAATCTGTCGGGATTCCTATCGACCGTTGAAGAGTTCCTCCCCTTCGAATTAGTATTACTTTAAGCTTTTATTTCTCTCTCCATAATACAAGACTCGACATGTAACTCAGTTTGACTTTCTTTACAACATCAGCCTTGATTGCCAGCTGATTAGAATGGAGAGGCACAAACTTGACTACACATCAAGCATGAAAATTATGGTGAGTGTTCTGGTGAAGAAAATTCCTACAATGATGCTCTGAACTCGACTGACGACGTGTTTGTTCTGCGTTTTCAGGACGTGGTTGACAAACTTGCGGGTTACGGTCACGTGATGAAAG